>NW_010415816.1:20995-24631 GCF_000710305.1 Buceros rhinoceros silvestris | reverse complement strand
AATTTTATATCTATAAAGATATAATTTGTAATAATATAACAATTGCTATTGGAAAATTAATCCATAGTTATAGTTTATTAGCTTTCCTTGATATAAAACTCTTCCTCAAATTATATGTGAAATTACAACTGCAGAGTCAGGAATAAAGTCTTCCGCCTTCAAATTATTGAGTGTATTCATTCATTTCTATGCACCAATAACTTTTGTGTATATGCATACAAGCATGTATTTAAAAAAAAATCAGAAAACCCAAACAATTTTAAAAAACCTCTATAATTTGGGTTGCCTAGAGCAGAAATTCTGGATTCTGTTTGTATAACTTGACTTAGGTCTTCTGCAGGCTTCATGTGGTGCCCTTGTGCCGTGAAGCCTTAATAGTGTTTTTTTATTTGAGAACCTGCCCTGTGAGCGAAGACAGTAGTTAGGCCTTTTCTCCCTATAGAAGAGAAGGGTCAAGGTGTACCTTTTAGGTACAAAGAGGTGGCTACAAAGAGGTCAGAAACTCTCTCCTCTGAAGGAGCCACATGCACAAGGGGCAATGAGTACAAGTTGCATCAGGAGATTTTTCATCTTTATATAAGAAATATTTTTTTTTTAAGTAAGAGTAATCAATCATTGACACAACCTCCCAAGGGACATGGTGGAGTCCCCATTGTTGGAAATTTTCAAGATGTGATTGGACAAGGAGCTAGATAATTGCATCCAGGATTCCTTTGCCATGAAAGGTTGGATCAGATGATCTTTCAAAGCCCCTTCCAGCCTGGGTCGTTTTGTGATTCTATGATCTCCAGCAACTTCTAACAAAAAACATTCAGGACAAGAAGTCAAATAATCATAGAATTACAGAACGTCTCGTGTTGCAAGTGACCCATAAAGATCATGAAATCCAACTACCTGCTACTCACAGGACTACTTAATGTACCTGACTTACTTAATGCACCTGACTTACTTAATGCACTTTTGATTCCTGCATCCGGATCATTTATAAAAACATTTAAGTGCGCTGGTCCTGAAATTGAGCCCTTGGGAACCCCACCGGTGACTGTCTGCCAGGCTGGTGCAACCTGATATTAAGGCTTAGGACTGGGCTAGCTCCTAGATGAATAACAGATCCTCTCTATTAACCCACCTCCTTTCCGAAAGGGGGGTGAAAAAAGAAGGAATAAGAGAGAAATTCACTGACTGGAAAAGAAAACAAAACAGATTTAATGAAAATAATAACAAAAAAATTAAATATATGCAAATACGTACAATACCAATACTAAATTCACCCCCACCCCCAATAGCAATTATGTAACCATCACCACTGATGCTGTGGGGTGGGTGGTGCTAGGGAAGCCTCAGAAGGGAAGTCTCAGTGGCAGAAGGGAACCGAATTCAGGATCTGGATTCTGGAACTGGCTGCAGGAAAGAACCGAAAGGTTGCAAAAGTGACACATTGCCCTCAGGGGAGCTAAACAAAAGAACTAAAGTGATCGAGCTGGGAAATACAATGGGAGCTTTAACAGCTGCTTATGGCTACGGGCAAAGAAAAAATAACACAGGAGGTTGAAATTAAGGGGGTAAATGAAAAATTAATTCAAAACCAATGAGAACTACAAATCATTACTTAAATTCAGGTGGGACAGAAAAGAAAAGAGACAACAGTGGTATTAAATACATAAATAGGTGTGTAAATATATATATACATTCCTCCCACTCCATCCACTATCCCACCATAAACCCTCACGCCTGGTCTGTGCTGGAAACAGAGGGACAAGGGAGAAAGGAAATAAACCCAGAATGGGGTAATACAGTTCTTTTAACCTCATTCATTTCTGTTTCAAGTTGAACTCTTCAGGACAAACTCCCCCTTTGCAATGTGTAGCCTCTCTCTGGGTGGCTGGAAATCTTATGTTAACCAGGTTTCCAGGGGATGTCTCTGCTCTCTGCTCTCCCTGACTGCAAAACGTGAGATTTACTGGATCTCCAGAGGATGTTCTGGGTTATTTACCACATTCCTGCATAGACTCCATTCTTGGCTCTTGAACCCTTCCTCCTCCTCCTTGCCAGTGACTGCTCCCTCTCCGTGCAGAGTTGGGAGCTTTCACCACTTCACATCCCTCCTTCTGGCAGCTTTTCCTACCACCTCCACCAGTAATCAGTGAAGTTAAAAGGCTGCAGAAGATCTTTTACTGTCCCAGACTTGAGGTTACTGCTTCCAGTTCTCTCTTTTTCATTCTTCTGCTGAAACTAAAAAGTGTGCACCCACAAAACCCACGTGGTTTGCTGCATTTTATATGTTTGTTCAAAGAGGTGTTGACTGACATGCCTTGAATCAGTGGTGGGACAAAAATGGAGATGGGCTGCTTTTCGTAATGCCGGTACCCCTTTCCCTCAAGCACGCCATAACAAAGGCAGCAAAAAACCTTTTACGCCAGAAAAGATAAAAGCCCCCTTCTGCCCTGGAGCCAAAATCCTAAACCACAACAAGGAACAAAAGGTTTGTGGTCAAAGACAGAAAGGACAGAGTCCTCCCCGGACACTGGCCTTTGAAGAAGAGAGCTTGACCCTCGTGGTACTTTAGATTTGTACCAACTATGATGTCTACGGAATGGAGTACCTTGCTGGTGTCCATAGGAGCAAGTATCAGCAAGAGCCTTTCTGCACAGCATTCCGTGGTAGTAACTGCAAACATCAAGCGTTATCACTTGTAGAACAGACACTGTCTGCAAAAATACGCAGTTAACTTCAGCAAGTGCAGTTAGTTAGAAGACACTGGGCTGAAAATTAAAATCACTGAGCAGAATTAGTTTTGTTCTAACTCAAACCCAGACACCGTTTAATATAACTCTTTTAGCCCAGCCTCAAAACCAATTGCTCACCCAACCTGTTATGGACTTGTCTAGCTGTGTGTTGGACAGTTTATCAAGAAGAATACTGAGAGACAGTATCAAAAGCTTTGCTAAAATAAAAAACCCTCCACATCTACTGTCTACTCTTTGTCAACTAGATGAGTGACCTTATAAAAGGAAATTAAGTTGATTAAGCAGGACTTTTGCCTCATGAATGCATACTGTCTATGACCAGTGTCTGCATTGTATCTCAAGTGGTTTTCAGCAACTCCCAGAATAACCTACTCCATAATTTTACTGGCCACTGAAGTGAAACTGACAGGCCTGTAATAACAAGGATCTTCCTTCTTTGCTTGAAAACTGGGATGACTTTTTCCAGTGAAACAGAACTTCTTCAGATTCCCAAGACCATTGAAAAATGATGGAGAGAAGTCTCATGATGACATCAGCCAATTCTTTCAGTACCCTTGAATGAATCCCATTGGACCCTATAGGCTTATGTGCATCCAGCTGGGGCTGCAAGTCTTAAACAAGTTCGGAGTTGTCTGGGAGTTTATCATTCCTTCCAGACACAGTTTTTCAATTCAGGGGTCTGGAGGTGCCAGGACCCATCATTGGTGTTGAAGACAGAGGTGAAGGAGGCATTGAACGTCTTTGCTTTCTTTCTCTACAGCCCTGTTTGTGAGGTGACCAACATTGTCAAACAATGGACCAATGTTATCTCCAATCTTCCTTTTGCTCTTATCATGTTTCAAAAATCCTTTTTATTGCCCTTCACAATGCTGGTCAGCTTGAACTCTTA
>NW_010415816.1:20171-20646 GCF_000710305.1 Buceros rhinoceros silvestris | reverse complement strand
AAATTACCCTCTTTCCTTTGTAGCCTAGCTTAAATTTAAGGATTGTCATGTCCTAAAGTATTGCATAGTCTAATGTCTGAAGAACTGTTGGAAAAAAAGGAGGAAAATGTTCATGCCTCCCTCTGGTAGAAGTTGAACCTTTAATCCAAATTTCTTACATCTGGGAACTTTTTTGACCAGTAGGCAAACAAGGAAGGAAAGAAAAAAAAAGAGCTTATTTGCAAATCCTAAATCCCTAGCTGACTGTATAATCAGATGTGACTCCTAGAATCATGCACTCAGTCAGATATTCCCTCAGGCCATTTCTATTTAGTTTCTCACTAAATGTGTATAAACTTTCACAGAAATGTGTAATTTTCTTATTCAATGAATGGAAAAATCCTCACAAAGGCTTTCTAAATTGTCCTCAGGAGGCCACTGGGAGTCCCTAGCTCTTTCCACTGCCTATTCAATCAATGCATGTATTTTGTAGGCA
>NW_010415816.1:2834-20044 GCF_000710305.1 Buceros rhinoceros silvestris | reverse complement strand
GAATGCCTGAATTACGGGAGTAAATTAGTAACCTAGGTATAAATTATACAGCGAAACTAAAAAGTTTTTATTTCAGTGTGATACCCAAGGTGGTGTAAAAATGCTTAAAATAAGACAGATCTTCATTCTAATCTTTTAATTAAAAGACATTCTATAATGAAGTATCTGAGTGATACAATTTTCTTTACTGCATTTTTTGACATAAGCATTCTCCCAGCAGTATGAATTAAAACTTTTACTGAAAGGTGGAAAATATTTGGTGTTCAGAAGCATTTTCTATGTTTATTAGCTGATGTTAGTGAATCTTAAAACTGCTCAGCAAATTCTCCTAGATCGCAAGATCTATGTTTTTTAAACCGTTTCATGAAACCATCTAATCTTGAACTAACAGGTTGTTCAGAGACCATAAAATCAATAAGATAAGGTAAGAAATATTGGTAATTTAATAAAAATGAGTTCTCATTTACATTGTTAATAAGTTGTTGGCTTACAGCATAAATGCGTTTAAAACTTTGCAAGGAATCTGTTCTCAGGACAAAACACTCTAAAGTAAATATGACTTAATTTGCTATATTCTGCAAGTCAGACTGTTCACATGAAGTTTAATGAAGCTTTTAGGATGAAGAAATCCCTCTAGTTAATATAATATTGATAATTTTTTTAGTGGGTAGGTTAACATGGATTAAAAGAAGAGCCTTCTAAAAATGTGAATATGAAGAGGTTTAAAATGCATGAACTGCTGAACTGCCTGAAGGATGGAGTCTCGTGCTTCAGGATTGTTTCCTGAATCAATTAAGTTGTTGCTTTTTTTTTTTTCAAATGCATGATATTAGTTTTGTTTCCCTGTTATCTAAAAATAGATAAGGTCTTGAGATAATAAAAAATGTCCCTATCAGCTTTAGAGACCAAAAAATTAGCCACAAGCATTTCTTCATTACTGATGTTACCATAATTAAAGTCTCTTACATCGAGACACTAAACCACTCAGAAAAACCTAGAAGTATAATAAACAGTCAAACTAATATGCCGAAGAAGATAAAGAAATTCCATATAAGTTAAGCTATTTATAGTTAGTCAATGTATATTCATATATTTACATATGAACAAATACATAGCTGCACAGGAAAAAAAGAATTAATTGCAATAAAAATGGGTAGAGACTCTTCAAAAAACCCGCAAAACCCCATATTTCAAACCCCGTGATACTACCTCATAAACAGATATCTGTTGACTATACTGTAAACATACTCTGATCATACTGTTAATGATAATAATTTCTCATGCTATAGATACATAGGATCATTTTGGTTGGAAAAGACCTTCAAGATCATCATGTCCAACAGTAAATCTAGCACTGTCACGTCCACTACTAAACCATGTCCGTAAGTGCTGTATCTACATTCTTTTAAATACCTTCAGCGATGGGGAATCCACCACTTCCCTGGGCGGCCTGTTACAGCACTTCACAACCCTCTCCATAAAGAAATTTGTCCTGATATCCAATCTAAATGACCCTTGACAAAACTTGAGCCCATTTCTTCTCATCCTATCATTTGTTACTAAAGAGCCTGACCTGCACCTCACTGCAACTTCCTTTCAGGTAGTTACAGAGAGTGATAATGTCCCCCCTGAGTTTCTTGTTCTTCAGACTGAACAGCCCCAGTTCCCTCAGCTGCTCCTCATAAAGCTCACTCTCTAGATCCCCTTCACCAGTGTCATTACCCTTCTCTGGATATGCTCCAGCATCTCAATGTCACTCTTCTAGTGAGGGCCCCAAAACTGCACCTGTATTCAGGTGCAGCCTCACCAGTGCCAGTTACAGAGGGACAACCTCTTTTCTACTCTGCTGTCCACAGTATTTCTGATACAAGCCAGAATGCCACTCACCTTCTTGGCCACCTAGGCACACCTCTGGCTCATATTCATCTGGGTCTTAACCAACACCTCCAGGTCCCTTTCCCTTGGTTTAGTTTTCCAGCCACTCTTCCCCAAGACTGTAGTGCTGCAGGAGGTTTATGCGACCCAAGAGCAGGACCTGGCACATGGTCATGTCCAGCCTCATACAACTGGCCTCAGCCCATCAATCCAGCCTGTCCAGATCCCCCTGTAAAGCCTCCCTACCTTCAAGCAGATCAACATTCCTACTCAGCTTGGTGGTGTCTGCAAACTTCCTGAGTGTGCACTTGATCCCCTCATCCAGATCATTGATAAAGATATTAAAGAGAACTGGACCCAGTACTGAACCCTGGGGAAAACCATTTCTGACTGGATGCCAACCAGATTTAACTCCATTCACCACCACTCTTTGGGTCCAGCCATACAACCAGTTTTTAACTCAGTGAAGAGTACGACATCCAAGCCATGAGCAGCCAGTTTTTCCATGAGAATGCTGTGGGAAACAGTGTCAAAAGCTTTATTAAAGTCTAGGTAGACAACATCCACAGCCTTTCCCTCATCCACTTAGCAAATCATCTTGTCATAGAAAGAGATCAGATTAGTCAAGCAGGACTTAGCTTTCATAAACCCATGCTGACTGCGCTTGATCACCTGGTTGTCCTGTACATGCCGCATGATGGCACTCAAGATGATCTGCTCCATAACTAAGTGGTGTAGTAGATCACTAGCCATTTCCGTTTAAATTATGGAAGCTTAATTCTGCTCCCCATCCTTGTCTTCCGGTTCAGGGGACTGTGTACCCAAAGAACAACTGGTCTTAATATTAAAGTCTGAGGTAAAGAAGGCATTAAGTACCTCAGGCTTTTCCTCAGCATTTGTTAGCATGTTTCCCCTTGCATTCAGTAAAAGATGGAGGTTCTCTTTAGCCCTCCTTTTATTGATAACATATTTACAGAAACATTTTTTACTGTCTTTTATGGCAGTAGCCAGATTAATTGCTAGTTGTGTTTTGGCCCTTCTAATTTTCTCTATGCATAACCTCATGACATTCTTGTAGTCCTCCTGAGTAACCTGCCTCCTCCTCCAAAGATTATAAACTCTTCTATTTTTCCTTGAAATACAACCAAAGTTTCTCCTTTGGGTATTGAAGAACTGTGTGCTTCTTGGTGAGAACAGCACCCATTCGTGTTCTGCTTTCGCTCTTGGTTCCTGGTTAAATTTTCTTTGCAAAGCAGCTCTAGTCTTGCTGCCTCCCTGCCAGCTTTAATGCTAAACAGCACAGAAAGTCAACTCCTACTGTATGCTTCCTATTCTATAACTTCATGACTAAATTCTTTTGCTGGTGGCAAAAGAATTAAGAGTATTTAATCTTGAGAATCAAGCTAATTAGGTAATTTTAACCTTTCAATGAACAAGAAATTATCTAACCATTAGACATTAGCAGGAAAAAATATATTAGAAAGCTCGAAAAGATAAAAGTAATATGGATGATTATCATATCTAGAACTTCCAATAACTGTAAGATATGTAGACTTTCAGAACATAAAGGTAATTCGTGTATTTGCGATGTTAATCTGTTATTCTAAGATGTGAAATATCATTTATCAATAAGTTGTTTTCTGTATTTATTTTTGGTATTCTCTGAATCGTAGAATCACTTAGGTTGGAAAAGACTCTTAAGATCATTGAGCATTCAGCATAACACTGCCAAGTCCAAGAGTACAAGACTCTTATATTAAATGTGGTGGGTTTATCTCAGCCAGCACCCAAGCATGCAAAAAACCACTTGCTCACTGCCCCTGTATCTCAGTGGGACAAGGGAAGAGAGATGGAAAGCAAAACTGAGAAGAACTGTGAGTTGAGACAAAGTTTTACAGGTGAAAGAAAGGCAAACCAAACCAAACCAAGCCAAAACAAATCAGGCAAAACACTGTCAAAAAGAAAAAGCACAGCTGAAGCAAGGGAAATTACTCCATCTCTCACAGGCAGACTTATGCCCAGCCAGCCTCTAAACATTGGCCAGCTTGGAAGCCCAAAACCCCTCATCTTTTGCCTCTACCACAGCTTTTGAGCTTTTGAGCATGTTGTTATACAGTAAATAGGTCTTTGACCAGTATGGGTCAGCTGTCCTGGCTGGGAATCCTCCCAACTTCTTGCCCACTCCCAGCCTACTTGTTGAGGAGGAAGAGCAAGAAAAAAAAATGCCTCGATGCTGTGCAAGCTCTTCAGCAATTAACAAAACACTGGAATGCTATCAACACTGTTTAGCCACAAATCCAAAGCACAGCAAAGTAGAGGTTGCTTTCAAGAAAATTATCTCCATTCCAGTCAGACTCATCCAATACAATGTGGAATTACAGGGACTCCTTCTTGGTAAGAATCACGACTTCACCATACAGTAAAAATAACCAGGATAGCTTTCTTTTTGCTAGCACTATTATATACTGATTATTATCACTATTGCAGTGAGTGTGTTTATCAACGGCAATTACTAATCTATTGTACCTGCTGCTTCAATAACCTTTCATTGTTTTTTGGCTTTGCAAAACTCTTTCAGTGAAAGCCTTTTGGGCTCTGGCAGGCAAAAGGTAAACGTCTACATTTAATGTGACAATACCCAAGCACAGCCCTAGTACCCAGCCATCCTACAGTTAGAACCAGCAAGTAATCCATGTTTACTCACACTTTCGACTCACAACTTCTGCCTCATAACTCTTACCAGAGCAACTGTTTGAGCTCAAGTGCTGCTCCTCACAGGTGGCCCGACAGGAGGTGGATCAGGACATTTAAGGCCTATTGGTGCATGCAGGACACTGGCAGCAGCCCTTGCAGTCACACAGAAATGAATGATCCACATTTGACATTCTACACAGCAAGTAAAATTGTCATGACATCATGCAAGATAACTATTGCAGAAAATTACTGAGACAGTCATCTCATCTCTCAGTAAGCAGGGGAGAGAAATCATCACTTCTAGGAAGACATTCATCTCATTTCATGTTAAATATACGCAATAAGTCAGATGAATTGTGCCATAAAAGTATTTGATTATCTCCACTGATTCTGTGGTGTCTAGATGACTGAATCACCTGTAGTTTTGTAGCAGCAGACACCTACATTTAGATGAGGTAATTCCCAGCATCTCATCAGCTCCTGTATTTACATTCTTGACAGACATGTGAAGGTCATATAAAAGCATGACAGAGAACAAAAGTAGTTCTATAAGGACACAGCAAACAGCATTAGTTTGCAAGTCAAAGAGAAAACACCATCTGTTAGTTTATAACAGAAAATTAAAACTTAACTTAAAAAAGGAAAAGCTCCTCAGCAGGTCTTCAGTGCCTTCATCAAAATAAATGTTATGATTTAGTAATGAATAGAAAAGAACTCATGACTCATTTTCTGCTGAAGTAAACTTGTAATCATCCTTTAATAATTTCAGATTGACCAATCAGTGATACTTATGAGGAAGTAAATATTTAACTGCCCCCTTCTAATCTAAATTTGATGTAACAGATACTGTTCAACATGACTATTTTTAGAGACAATTGGTATATAGTCATATAGTGTAAACGTGTTACCATCAATAGTTCCTGATGTGATACAGTAGTAGGTGACAATACATGGAATTATAATTAAAAGTATGAGAGACTAGAGTTTTCCTGATCCTATATATGTATGCATATATATATATACACACACACATGTACACACACAGGTTTTAAAATGTGTTCAGGTTTTATTTTGCAACAAAACATGAAAGAATCCAACAAAATACAACATCTGGAAGATATCAGAATAATAAACACGATATCCTTTTTTTCTGTCTATTGAAGCAGTATCATTGCTGCATGAACTAAAAGTCAGTGAAGAATATGGACTTACATACTGCAAATAAAATGTAAGCATATGTACCTGATTAACAAGTGTCTTAGTGATGCAAATATATCTTGCAATTAATTTGTAGAGATAATTTTCTAATTCAGTTATTGGCATCCTATGAATTCAACTAAAGTGACAGCTCTAAAAATGGAAAGAAGATTAATACTGATCTCCACAGTGCTGCACAAAATTCTGAATTTTTTTTTTTTATGTATAAAGGCTACAATGGTAAAAGGTTTAATTTATTTTAACTGAAAATCATTGGTGTTATTCACAGAAAATTATTTTTTGTTGACAGAAAGAAATTGAAGCCCTCCAAAGCACTATATTAGCGAGGACAGCAACAGAGTTACTTTGTCAAGGAAAGAGAAAAAGTAGAATAGCTCTTCATCTTCACAGGTAGCTTGTACATGAAATGTATTGACACTCTATAATAAACAGTTATTAACCTCTGCTGTCAGAGAGGACATTCCAAAATCTTAAAACAATATAGAAATATTGGGGTTTTATCAGTATCTGTATTCATGTGCTGTTACATTTTCATTCATATTTGTTAGAGTTTAAAAATTGCATTAAAGTGAAATATTTTCATCTCGCATTTGATTTATCTGCAAATACAGGAAACCTAGATTTGATAATCTGTGTAAAATTGAGCCACAGACCTTGCTGGAATACATTTGACACGCTTTTTCAGCTCTTTTACAACTGCATTTGGCTGTAAGCCTTTGTATAAGAACAAATTTACTTTAAGAACAAATACACTGCATGCTTAAAAGCACATCTAAAAGCATCATGTTAAAGGATGATCAGGTTTTAAATTTTCTTTCATAATATGCTTTTTTGATGCCCTTTTAAAAATGCAAAATTCTGATTTGGGTTTGAAAAAATGCAGTATTTATTATTTACTATAACTGTTAATAACACATTAATAAGACAATCTTTGTAACATACTAGAAACTATATGAAATGGAAACATGCATATTCAAATCAATGTAAAGACTTACATAGTTCTCAAAGACTGAAACTGTCAATGTCTAAAAAGAGAAAATATCTTTTCTACATAAGTGACTGAATTTTCACCAAAAAAATTCTGAACTGATAAGGTAAGGATTTTCCAAATGTTTTTGGCTGGGATAGAGTTAATTTTCTTCTTAGAAGCTCTTGCGTGGTACTATGTTTTGGATTTTTGATCAAAAAAGTATTGATAACACAGGGATGTTTTTAGCTGTGGCCGAGCAGTGCTTACACAGAGTCAAGGTCTTTTCTGCTTCTCACACCACCCCACCAGCAATTAGGCTTGGGGTGCACAAGAAGCTGGAAGGGGACACAGCTGGGACAACTGACCACAACTGATCAAAAGGATATCCCATACCATATGATATTGCATGCAGCAGTAAATGCTGGGGGAAGAAGGAGGGGACATTCAGAATTATGTGAGATGGACCTCTGTTTTTGTGGAGAAGCAGACAGGACAGGAGACCCTAAACTGACCAACAAGGTGTTCCGTTCCATATACGTCATATTCGGTATAAAGCTGAGGATCACGAGGATCAATCTCCCTTCTTCAACAGCTGGTGTCTGAGGAGAACTCTGTCCACTCTGCCTTTGATCACGATCTGTGCATTCCTGAATTCAATTCCAGAGTCCAGCTCCTGCATCCAGTTCACTTCTGCCACTGAGTCTAGTCTGAGACTCCCAGGGTCTGCCCTGCAGCATCAATGGTAACGGTGACGTATTTGTGAGCAGGAGGGTTGGGTTGTATATATTTCATTATATTTAATTTCATTTTATTGCTATTACTTTCATTAAAGCAGTTTTGGTTTTCCAATCCATAAATCTCTCTCCCTTATTCCCTTCTCTTCCCCTTTGGGAAGGGAGAGGGGTTAACAGAGACTATCTGTCATTTGTCTAATGGCCAACTCAACCCTAAACCATGAAACTTTATTGAAGTACATAAGATATTTGCAAAATATTAATCAAAACAGGAGAAAAATTTTTAAATTTACGTCTTACCTCATCTTAAACCCTAAAAAAAGAAAAAAGTTTCATCTGCAACCTCCCCAGTGATTAGAGGAAATTCAGAGGGAAGCACAAAAAGCTGAGTAACTAACGGACTACTGGCTATACATTTTAAATAAGCAGGTTATTTATTCTGACTATATTGGGATCTCCCACCCACCTCTCACAGTTCTGTGTAGCAATGCAGGTCTCTGCACTACCAACCTTGTAAAAATCAATCTGTATTATGACAGGTAAGTAACGTGATAGTTTCAAGTTTCAATTACGAAATTTAATGTTAGTGTTCAAATCTTCCTGGAACTTTTAGTCTTATTAATGTTTCAGCTGCCTTAATATAATTGCCAAAAACTTCATACCAAGGTAGAATAAATCTAATAAATATTTGAGAGTAAGAAAAAAATTGAGAGAGGAAAAGATACTTTTATTAAAAACTGTGGGGCACATGAGAGATAAAAAAACCTCAGCCCTGCAGAGATATAAGTCAATAAACCTATCCACCTCTCAAAATATATTGTCATTCATTTTTAATCATATTTTCTGAAAAGAAAACTTCTTTCTAATAAGACAAACTTTACCCTAGGTAGCTCTATCGCATTTGATTGTTGGTTTCTTTTTTTCCCCCTGTACTATCATTTTTTACGTAGTTTAAAAATAATAGAGAAAACACCTTCACGCTCATTTTTATTTCTGTCATAGCTCAAATAACTTTGAAATGCACAACCTGAAGATTTCCTGGGTGTGTTTGTAGAATTGTTTGGTTTTCTTTTTATTATAGATGAGCATTTATAATGCTAAATCCCCAAATATAAATGCTCTTGACTTTCAGCCAAGATATCAGCATTCAAAATCACAGTTTAAAGTAGATATTCACTCTTGTGGGGTTTTTTTACATGAAAAGATAATTTTTCTCTCCTTCAAATAAATGGCTTTATGCAAAAGCAAAAATTCTTCTATTTTAATATAACATTTGTTAACATTTTAAATATCTTTTACCTGCTTACATACAGTATGGAAATGTTTAGAAAAAATGTTAATATGTAGTGTGGTATTGGAAGTAATGATAAACAGTTTTTAATACTCATGAAGCTCAAAGACACCATTTCAAGTATGTAACTTCTTTAGGGACAAAATTTGTAAAAATAGATTACATTTCTATTCCGCTTTATTGCCTTACATTATTTTCATCAGAAACAAAGAATTATTGCATTTTGATTAAAATGTAAAAACCAAAAATTGTTTCAAGTCCACCCCTTAAAACTCACTACGGAATGAGGGTTCAGAGAATCATATTGATTACTTCCTAGTAACAGTCCTTCAGAAACAAGTCAAACACCCTTCTGGACATTCTCTGTAATACTATAAATAGTCTTCAGACTGCTTTGGATTTCTGTTCAGCCTGTGACAGCAAACCCCCAAGTTAACAATTTCTCATTCTCTCTCTTTCACTCCTTTAGGACCAATAAGCTGTTTGCATAGTTTGGACATCCGTTGCCTTGAGTAAACAAAAACTGTTCAAAATTTGTTCTCTTGACTTGGTCAAGAGGTGGGAGGGGTCATGCTTTGCCTACTTCTCCTGAAACAAAAAATTGGTTTAAAGTTCAAGGGTGTATGCTAGCAGCTATGCTAGCTAGTCCTGACACAGTAATTGCTGTGCCACAGAGACATGTAGGCTGTTCGAGATTATTGGTAAAAAAGATAAGAAAAATATCTTCATCCAATCAGAGTCATAGGAATTATATCCTCACAGCTCTTGATCATGGTCCTCCTGATTGCTCCCCAGTCACACTAATTGCAATAAACTATTATATTTCAATATATCTGTCAGGTTTAGCTGATTCTTCTCTCTCGCAAAAGTCGGGGCGGTTGAAGCGACATACACTTTAGTTGTTCAAAACAAGAGGCTTTTATTCTTAGAAAATAACCTGTTTATATACACATTCTAGTCCATATGTCCTCCTCTGATTGGTCACAAGTTTCTTCCCCTGCCCAGAGACCCCAGACCCACCAATTAACCACTACCCCCTCCTTTCTTCTCCCAGGTAATACACCTCCTCCTGTGCATGCGACTGACTCGGGCTTTGTTTGTCTGTCGGTGGCTGCTCTGTAGTTTTCCATTCCTTTTAAGGGTCTGGCTTTCTAGGGCCGGCCGAATCCGCCCAACACTTCTCCATTCATGACAAGTGAGGGCAGTTTGAGGCTTTCCAGAACAATGAGGATTTTGACATACTGAAGGGAGTCCATCAAAGTGCCTCCAAGCTGAAGCACAGGAAAAGCTAAAGGGCCTGGGCCTGGGCCCTGGTCAGCCAGGAAATGAAAAGGCTCAGGGAAGACCTTACAGCTCTTTTCAGCTACCTGAGAACACAGAGAAGACAGACAGGCAAAAGACACAAGTTGCAACTTGAAGTTCTGTCTAGATATGCATGTCTGTCTATGACGAGGGAGGTAAATACCAGAAAAGGTTGCTCAGAGAGATGGTGGAATCGCCATCCTTGGAGGTGTTCAAGAGTACACTGGATGTGGCCTTAACCAATCTGACCTAATTACACCTGCTCTGAGCAGGGGTTTGGACCTAAATTATTCTATAACTCAGCAATGTAAACTGAATATACACATATTTATATATATTTATGAAATATACATCAAATTTACCTGGGGATGTACATATAAATAATCTGTCACATAGCTTTTTGGGTATTCGTCCATAAACGGAATTTCTTACGTTCACAAATGTTGGAAACACAGCTACCTGAATAACTTCTGCTTAGTCTTTTTCTGCATGGGAATTTTGAAATAACCTTTTTGTTTACATACTCTTATTTTTTCCTTACTAGCAATACAAATCCAAAATACTCTTTTCCAATATTGTGTATTGGGGTGGGGGGGGCGGGGAGAGAGAGAGACTCTTGTTCACTGATTCCTTCTCTATATTACAACAAATGTTTGCAAAACTCATAAATGTCATCAAAATCTGCATCTGCTCCAAGTTTTCTTTAGCCTTCTAATGGTCTTCGAATGCTTAGTGCACACTCTTTTCCTTGTCTTCCCTTACTACATGGTTTGGTCATGGTTGGAGACATGAAGATAAACTGAAGGAGAAATCCTTCCTGTAAAGGTCTGTGTTCGCTTGAACAGCATACGTCTGTCTGAGCTCTGACTTAATGTAGGAACCTACCAATTAAATGCACAGGTAAACTGTTTCCACAATCTTCTCTTTACACTTCACTATCTTTATGCACAGGGGGATCAAATTAAATATCCACAGGGAGTATTCACCGTAGTATTCCTAATTCTGAGCATTTGTGGTTGAAACCTTGATAATGTTTTTTAAAATATTTGTTCTTGGGAGCAATTTTATACTTAAATATGCAAGGTACAAATAATTCCTTGCCTAGGCTCATGCTGATATCTAACTGAATTGTGCACTGGTTACGAGCCTTTCCAATCATTGAAACCGTCTGTGATAACAGAATAATAATTTAAAAAAAAAGTAGTAATTTTAAAAAGTTTTTTTAAAAAGTTTTTTGAAAAAGTTTTTTAGAAAATAATTAAAACAATTGAAAAGTCCTGACAGTCAAAAGAAGTCCCTGGTGACTGGAAAAAGGGAAGCATTGCACCTATTTTTAAAAAGGACAGAAAAGAGGTGCCCGTGAACTACTGACCTGTCAGCTCACTTCTGGGCTTGGGAAGATCATGGAACAGATTTCCCTTCTCGAAGCTATGCTAAGGCATAAGGGGGGCAGGGAGGTTATTTGAGACGGTCAACACGGCTTCCACAAGGACAAGTCTGCCCACCCTAATGGCCTTCTGTGATGAAGTGACTACATCAGTGGACAAGGGAAGAGATACGGATGTCATCAATTTGGACTTCTGTAAAGCCTTTGACGCAGTCACCCACAACATCCTTATCTCCAAATTTGAAATTGATGGATTTGGTGGGTGAACTGTTCAGTGGATAAAAAATCGATTGGATGGTCAAATCCAGAGAGATTGGCTTGATGTCCAGATAGAGATTGGTGTCAAATTGTGTCCCTCTGGGGTCTGTGCTGTTTAATCAATGACATAAACATTGGGATGGAGTGTACCCTCAGCAAGTTTGCAGAGGGCACCAGGCTGAGTGATGCAGTTGACATGCCATAGGGATGGAATGCCACCCAGAGAAACCTAGACAAGCTGGAGAACTGGGCCTGAGTGAACCTCAGGAGGCTCAACAAGGCCAAGTGTAAGGTCCTGCACCTAGGTCAGGGCAATCTTCAGTATCAATACAGGTTTGGGTTTTATGGGATTGAGAGCAGCCGTGCAGAGAAGGACTCAGGTTCTGATGGATTAAAAGATGGTCATGAGCCAGAAATGTGTACTCACAACCTAGAAAGCCAACTGTATCCTGGGCTGCGTCAAAAGAATTGTGGCCAGCAGGCCAAGGGAGGAGATTCCGCCCCTCTACTACACTCTGATGAGACCCCACCTAGAGTTCTGTGTCCAGGTCTGGAGTCCTCAGCATGGGAAAGACATGGACCTGTTGGAGTGGATCCAGAGGAGGTCAACAAAAATGATGAGGCTGGAGGCCTGGAACAGCTCTTCCATGAAGAACGGAAGAGAGAGTTGGGATTGTTCAACCTGGAGAAAAGAAGGCTCCAGGGGGACGTTGTTGCAGCCTTTCAGTACTTAGAGGGGCCTATAAGAAAGGTGGAGACAGTCTTTTTTGAAGGGCCTGTTGTAACAGGACAAAGCATAATGTTTTTAAACTAAAAGAGGGGAGATTCAGACTGCATATTTTTAAACTAAAAGAAGGTAGATTTAGACTAGATATAAGATGGAAAATTTTTATGGTGAGGTTGATGAACACTGGAATGGATTGCCCAGAGATATTGTGAAAGCTCCGTCATGGGAAGTGTTTAAGGTCATGTTTGATGGGGGTCTGAGCAACTTGGTCTAGCTGAAGATGTGCTTGCTCTTTGCAGGATTGATTGGACTAGGTGACCTTTAAAGGTCCCTTCCAACCCAAACTATTCTATGATTTTATAATTCTACAATTCTATGTATTCTGGCCTTCCCAAAGAGTTGCATTTGTGTCCCAAGCTTTACCAATGTGTTGTGCATGACTCACCATTCAGTAACACAGATATCTCAGGGAAGAGGAAATGATGTTGATACTTTGCAGCAACTGTCTGCTTCAGTTTTCTTCCATAACTCTATTATTATTATTATTACCTTTGAATCTCCCTAATTGTGTTTAGGTAAGTTAATTGCCTTTTGCAGATCTATTGTGTAAGGATACATTATGTTTTTAGACACACAGACCCACTCTCCACTTTCAGTTAGTGCTTGTCTTAATCTCACTTTCCAATGGATTTCTTTGTTGCATTTCTGTTTTTCAAGGCCTTAAAGCAACATTGTCAAACAGCTGAACTTAATCCTCTGCTATTGTGAGCTACTATACCATAAAATCCCAGTTTAAGGTCAAAATTAAATTTACACATGGCCAGTTTATACCCATTTATGCCTATTAGTATTTAAAATTATTGCTTTTATCTTAATATTTTCACCTTGTATTTACAAGGAATACTCATATCTGCTATTAACTTCCATTTAGCTAAGTCAAAATCCCCACATCCTTCCTTAGAGTTCAGTGCCATGACAGCTTAAACCAGTCTAAGCTGAGATTACTTGTTTTGCCTGTTCCTCCATTCTCAGTCATGTGTGCCATGAGAATTAACTGGCTTTCATGCTGTCATAAACTAAGCCAGTTTAGAGTGCTAATTCAAAAGTAAACTAAATATAGAAAAGAAATAAAAAAGAGGAAAATATATTTTGTCCAGTTCCAGGGGATTCTTTCTCTCTTTTTTGAAGTTTTTTTTTTTCTTATTTCTGGCCCCTGAACTGCATTATAAATGGATGCACATTTATTTCTTTTAGTGTTTAGTGGTTCTGACTGTCAGGAACAATTGTTTCAAGGGGCAGATTATGTAATTCACAGTTTAGATCACATCACGTGTCACAAAACTACACCTTCGATTTTGCTACCGATTGGCTAAGGCTGGACAATTACTGACAGACTTTCCCTAGTTAGTCCCTTCCCTTTCCCAAGAGGGAGGGCTTAAGAGAGAGATAAGAAAGAAAAAGTTGCCAGGCCTTTGTTGAGTTGTGAGACTAAAACAGTTTTAATATTAATGACAGAAAGTAATTTATATACAAAAATAAATTTTGAATAGGTTGATACAAATTCCAAACTGGTGCAACAAAGCAGTGGCAGTGGGGAGGGAGTACCTGACCTGCAGTTAGGGAAACAATAATAAAGGCTACCAAGCTGTTGACCCTCAGGGACCAGCAGTCGCTTGGCTGGAGAGGTGGAAAAGGACAGCAGTGGCAGCAGCAGCAGTGACGGCAGCAGGGGCAGCAGACCACATGGAGCAGCAGGGTGGCAGTGAAGCGGTGACGACAGCGGTGGTAGCAGCAGCAACAGCAGCAGCAGATCCCAGCTGGCTTCAGCAGTATAGCCTCTGGTTTTTCAAAGGAAGCGCTGGGGTGTGCCAATACTACAGAGCAAATGAAATGTGCTGACATCATGGGAGGAATATGCCGTTGGCTATCTGACATGTCTATTTGTCTCCTCTGCCGCACATGCTCAGTTTTCAAGATCAGATGAGATCAGGCATTCTCAGAGTGGTATGGCTGTAGGCACGTGTGATTTGGGACAAAACCAAGGGTAAACTAATACTGCATGGAAGTTGCATTTTCAAATGATCTGGAGCTTTTCATATAACTGATTTCAACAGTTCATATGGTCTGTTGTTAGAACATTTTACAGAATATGTTTGTCTTCAAAATCACAACAGAAAATATGTC
Source organism: Buceros rhinoceros silvestris (assembly GCF_000710305.1). Taxonomy (NCBI): domain Eukaryota; kingdom Metazoa; phylum Chordata; class Aves; order Bucerotiformes; family Bucerotidae; genus Buceros; species Buceros rhinoceros. The sequence goes on along the minus strand of NW_010415816.1, from coordinate 5,404 downwards.
TCTCAGGCAAATAAATGTTATTGATGATACCTTCCTAGCACAGGTGATTGAGGAGCCAACAAAGGCAGGTGCTCTGTTGCACATTATTCTTGTAAAGAAGGGGGAATTTTAGGGGGAAGGTCAGGGGCAGCTTTGGCTGTAGTGACCATGAGATGACATAATTTAGGATCCTAAAAGGAGGAAATGGGACAAAATCCAGTATCCCAACACTGGACTTTAAGAGAGAAGATTTTGGCCTTTCCAAGGACTTGCTAAAAAGGATATAATCCTTGAGTGAAGAGGAGTGCAGGAGACCTAGTTGATTTTCAAGGTTCATCTCCTTCAAGCTCCAGAACAGTGCAGTTCTTCATGCAGGATGTCAAGCAAAAGTCAGAAGTCTGTGTGGATGAACAGAAAGCTAAATCTACTGAAATGGAAGGAGGAAGCATAAAAGAGGTGGAAGAAGAATCAAGTGACCCAAGAGGAATGTAGAGACATTGCCTGAGCATGCAGGGATCAGTTTAGGAAAGCAAAAGCCCACCTGGAGTTGAATCTGGCATGTGAGGAGCAACAGAACGAGCTTCTACAGGTACGTGAGCAACAGAAAGAAGACAAGGATAAATATGAGCCTGCTGCTGAATGTGACAAGGAACCTGATGTCAGTGAACACGCAAAAGGCTGAGATACTTAATGTCTTTTCATTTTGGTCTTTTCTTATCTGATTTGCCTTCATGTATCCCAGGCCCCTGTGTCCTGTGGGAAGGTCTGGAACAAAGAAGACTTATTCCTAGTGAAGGAAGATCAGGTAAAAGAACATTTAAACAAATCAGGCATACACATGACCATGGGCCCTGTCAGATGATATATGTGAGGGAGCTGACGGATGTCATTGCAAGGCCACCCTTTATTATCTTTGGTAGGTCATGGTTATTGGAGGTAGTTTGTGAGGACTGGAAGAAAGCAAAAGTCAGTGTTCAAGAGAGGAAAGAAGGTTCCAGGGATCTACAGGATGTTCTATCGCTGACCCTGCTATATGGAATAGCTGATCTCAGGAGCTCCCTTCCGGCCTCAGCTATCATATAATTCTGTGAAAAATTTATAAGTCAGGGTTTTTTTTTCCCTATTGCTGATGTATAGCTACTTAAAATTTGTAATGTAAGTGAAAAATATTTTCAGTCACAGAAATATTTTTTTCAGTGTGAAGTGGAATTTTCTTTCAAAATACCTGTGCAGGGAAGAGTTTTCACATTGATTCCCTGAATTAAAATAAAAAGAATGTTCTAGGGAAAATTTTTTGTTCTTCTGTAAAATTCCCAAATAAATATTCTGATGGGAACACCTGTTATGTCAGACATATAACCCATTAATTAAGAAAACAAAGAAGCAATTACATATTCAGAACTGAAAAGCCTAATTATTTTTCTTAATAATTCTGCAAAGGTGGAAATTAGTTTCTTCAGAGAATCCACATTTCCATATCTCTTTATATAAGCATATGCACTAATTGTACTTTTATAATTATATAAACTTCTCTGTTATAGAAATTTATGAAAAATTCCTAAATATGTTCAAACACATGGCTGGTAAAGTTTCAGTGCAACTATCCTTATGCCTAACAGTAAGTAACAAGGAAATAATTGTCGCTTGTTCAAAAGTGAAATACATCAGTCATTTTCATGAACTCATTCATCAGCGACTTTGAGAATCCAACAGCACTGACTAAAGACTTTTCTGTGTATCTGTGTATCTAAATCAGCCCTAAAGAGAAAAATTCAGTCCCATCTGTGGAGTTATCTTTTTGTTCCAGAAAGAACATCTGATTTTAGTTATTAATTTACCATTTTAGACAGTGTTTTTCTTCTTTCCTTATTGCTATATAAACAACAAAATTCTTAGCCACGCTCTTCAGAAAAACTCATATTGCTGACATTTTTAATTGAAAATTAAATATGAAATTAAACTGCTGCTTTTTATTTCTTTTCTGTGTGTGCATGTGCTTGTGCTATTTTCTTCAAGGATTACCAACAGTGTTTTGCATCTGTTTTATGTGCATTGCCTATGCCATGGAAAGTGCACTAAGAAAATTTCCTTGCAGACTGTAGTCAGTCTTTTAAATTTATTTTATGATCATAAGAATGCTATTACATATTACCCAACAGAAAATTGAGAGTGACAAATGATACATAAAAATGTTCAAAAAACACAATAATTGAAAAGAACAGAGTAACTTCTTTGAATATTCCTGCATATTCTTAAATACAAATAATAATTGCTACAAAAAGCTCTGTATTATGTCATTTAACTGTAAATTATGCTATTTATGATTTCCTGCTTAATTTAGCCTAGCATCCAGCTTTCATAAATTGTGAAAATATGTTCCAAAAGTAAGCAACCTGTAGGTGAAAAAGTTCAGGGGTTGAGATGTTTATAAAAATATTGAAATATGAAAAAAGACATGCATGAAAGCAAAGCAAAATAAAGAATGAATTAACTACTTCCCATAAGCACTCAGATGTCCAGCCACTTCCAGAAAAACAGGAATAATGGTTATTCTGGGGGCCAAACACCATAATCACACATGTCCTCTTTCC
>NW_010415816.1:321-2742 GCF_000710305.1 Buceros rhinoceros silvestris | reverse complement strand
CTTTCCCTTCCCTTTCCTTTCCTTGAGTTTTTATTGCTGAGCATGATATCATATGTTATGGAATAACCCTTTGGCCACTTCCGGCCAGTAGTTCCAGCTGCGTCCATTCCCAGATTCTTATCTGCTCTCAGCTAATCAGGAAGGGGGCAGAGTTGGAGCACAGTGAGCAAAAGTGAACCCTGATGCTGTGCAACCGGTGTTTGGTAACAGCCAAAACACTGATTTATTATCAATATTGTTTTAGTCACAAATCCATGTTGCTATGAAGACAACTAACTCCATCTCAGCCAGGCCCATCACAAAGTAAGGAGTATTTCTCACTTCTTTTAGGCAGAGTACACTTCAGAAGCCACTAATAGCCAGTTTATCATCACTACTAATATTAACACACAAGATTATTCCTATTGAAGTAATTATCATACAAATATATATGGAATAAGGGCACACAATATTATGTCTACAGAATAACTGACCAGCTTGTCCAACAAGGTGGTACTAAACCAATTAGTAACTCGTATTTCAAGTGCCTTTTCAGCATTTTATTAACTGACCATCAACACAACAATAAAGTAAAAATATCAGGTTTAAGCCACATGAGGAATGAGGGGGTTTGCGCAGTTCTTCTGGACTACTAATGTTCTTCTGGATTACTAAAACATACAGCAGAATCCCTGGGGAAAAAAACAAACTAAACCAAACCAAACCGAACCAAACCAAACCAAATAAAACAAAACCAAAAAAACAGTAGTCTTTCTGGGGTTGTTACATTTCCATGGTAATACAAGGACTGCTCTGAAAATAATCCCTTTTATTTTATTACGTTGGCCCATGATGTCAGAGGCAGAACTTGGCAGAGTGGCCATAGAGGTTGATCCTTCCCACAAATATTCCATTGAATTTTTTTGCCGTGTGACCAATGACAGCAGAGTTTTTGTCTGACAAAAACAGCATCTGACATGGGAGTGTGTATGAGGCAAAGGGGTGTAACTGAATTCCTCCTTGAGGAAAAAATTTCACCCATTGACATTGAGCGACGCTGAATGTTTATGGAGACCAAACAGTGGATGTCAGCACAGTGAGGGAATGGGCTGCATGTTCCAGTAGTGGTGACACTGATGGTGGGTCACCTTCACTGGTGCAGATTTTTACCTGTGTGGCACACAGGCTCTTGTTCATTGCTGGGGAGAATGCACAGCCAATGGTGGGGACCGTGTCGAAAACCAGCATTTTGTAGCTGAGAATTTGCTCTGTCAAATAGTGTTGTTGTGCTCCTTGGATCTGTTGTAGTTTCCATGGAAATAAATAGGAGGTGTTAATTTCAGAGTGACTTACATATAAATATGAATTTCCTAATAACAATTTTAAAACATATCTCAGAATAGCAAAGTGAAAGGACATTTCTGTGATCCTGAGAGGTGCTTTATATAAACCAAAGGAACAGACAGTGAAAAAGAGTTTAGGAGAGGAGACAGTGTGATGAATGTATGTGTATCATAGTCCAAAAATAGAAAGCTATTAGACAACAAGAAATGTTCCTTAATCATCAATAACGTTTAAAGGGTTTTGTAAGTGACATTCATTGCTTTACATGGAAGTTCTTTAATTTTCTGATATTACCAGAACCAGTTATAGGCAATCCAAGTTACTCAGTTATCTCTGTAAAAATCAAGGAACTGCAATCCAAGCCACTAAGAGAAAGTGAGTTTTACAGTAGGAAACAAACACATGAAGGAGCACTGAGTGATATCATGCTCCTGAGTTAGAAAAGGTCAATGTCACAGTGAGCTTAGAAATTGATACAATATTTGATTTACAATTTTGGAAAATAGAAGAGTAGAAGGAAGATGTTGACTTTTCAACCTTACCAAAGCAAGTGCCAGAACAGGCATGAGGACATAGACTAGCTAATTTACAGCATTCTGCTCTAGCCATTAAGCTGTTTAACAGCATTATTTCAACTTACGGAAACCCATTAACTTTTTGGAGTGTCACTTAATGTTAAAAGAGCTGATCGCTACTGAACAATTGAGTTTCTACAGATTTTTTTTTACTGGCTTTTAATTAGAAATATGTCCTCAGATAAACTCATAAAACCTGGCTGTCTTGCTTTAAGTTCCTTAGGTCATAGACTCTTAAAGTGCTAATAAATCTCTGCTAGTTGACATCACCTTCTGACTCCTCAAGTGAAATTCTCCTCCCAAGTTATTATATTGCTTTCTTTGTTTTCTGCATTAGGGAGCACCTTGTTGCTTCACATGTTATTGTTGCAAATCCATTGACCTTGAAAGTGCTAAAATTTATAGTTTCTGATGATCGAATACACTACAGTGCAAAATTCATTTCAAAAAAACATTTGAATGTCACTATTTAGGATAATGTAAATAATAATAACTCAAAAATACACAATATTTTTACTGTTTA
>NW_010415816.1:0-220 GCF_000710305.1 Buceros rhinoceros silvestris | reverse complement strand
CTATCTTTTGAATTTCAATAATTTTTTAATTTATTTATATAAACAACTTTTTAAATACTACTTTAGGGATGTCTTAGAAAGGATTTGCTTTTTTGTGCCCTTCCAAAAAATATAAAATACCTAAATTCATATTTCTCTTGGAAGAATTATCTGATCAATAGTGTATCTGAATTGGGACATAATAGAAATTTGTAGTTATAATTTTCCCAAGAAAGAATTT
>NW_010415815.1:8277-11710 GCF_000710305.1 Buceros rhinoceros silvestris | reverse complement strand
TCACACACTGGTAAAGCCCTCCTAGCTGAACAGGACACGGCTGTGCCCAGGATCATTACTGCAGCAGGAAGGGAGTCCAAAAATTTATGAAACAGAGCCTGGGAAAACAGTGTTTTAGAAGAGCCTGTTAGAAAAGCAAGTGGAAAACTATTGCACTCCTGAGGCTTTTTCCTTCCCAAAGCAAGCAAGTGCCAGAAAGCACGAGTCCTGTATTTACAGGAAAACACACAACCCTCTTCAGACTCCCAGTGTGCAGGAGCATGTTAATCCACACCATCCCCCTGCAGCCCTCCCTCCCTTTCCTCCGCCGTAGATATACACAAGGCTAAGTTGATGAGCTGTTCAGCTTAGTGTGAAATGTGTTACATTTTCCCCCCAGCTGCTTCCTGATTACAGTATTTACTTTTAATCTCCTCTGCCTCAGTGCCCGATAAAAACTTTGTCACATTAGATGGTGACAGATGGGAAAGAGAAGGGGGGAATCACTGCAAGGGAACGTCCTGGCTTCCCAATAATTTTTCACAACGCCAATTATGTCCTTCAGTGCTTCCCAACATGTTCACCCATGTCAGCAGAGAAGGAAATAGAAAGGCATAAATAAAGACAAAACCAGGCGCTGCATGGCTTTAATCTGCAAAATAACATTTCTCATTTGGGTGAAATATTATTGGATTATCTCCTGTGCTGAAAGTGTACATATACACACATATATACACAGAGGCACAGATGTGAGGCGTTCACAGCTGCTTTCCTTATGCACAGGTACTACCATCCTCACAAGAAGTTCTTTGCCATTGTGAATAGAAAAGCGCAGATGTCTCCTGCTTTCTGAAAGGTGTCCATGTCCAGCAAGACAAGTCTTGTGCTCTTGAATCCAACTACCATTGACTAAATAGGGATAATGTGAAGATCTCATTCTTAGGGTACCAAGGCAGGTCTTAGAAAGTTTAAGATCACGACATATGATGTCGTACTTGAGGCTGCTGGCAAATGTCAGTTTCCAGGCGTAATCCTGTGTGACTCCACCTTTAGATGTTTCATCCAAGATGATGGGCTACAAAGGAAAATCTTTTGAATTCAAGTCACTTCTCACTTAGGTCTCTGAGACAAATGAAAAGCGGCAGTAACAACCTGTACTGGAGCAGCAGCTGAAGGTAATCACGGAAGCAAAAGGAGGGGGCCCCAGAAGGAAGGTGGGAGATGGCTTTGACCTGGGCTCAGTTTTAGACAGTCTTATCAGGACAAAAAAACCTCCTTTTTGTTTGCCCTTGCTATATTCAAGAAATAAGGCTTATGTACCTGCTTTGTAAACAAGAAAAAAATAGCATTTCCCCAGACATTTTTTCTTTGAACTAAGAGAACCACACATGCTTTGGACCACAGCTACTACTCTGTTATAATCCTGACTCACTCCCAAATAGGGACAGGAGTTTGGTGACTTCCATTCCAAGCAGAATGGCCAGGCAATGTCCCAGAGGAGAGCCTAGTGAAACAAGAACAGCTACTCTAGGGCATCGTGGCAGTGTATCAACCAAGATGATGAAGGGAGAGGAGCCTCAACGGGAACAGAAGGAAGTGGTAACCTTCCTGACAAGTGAAGCATATTCTGATGGTGTACATGAATGTTCACAGGTAGGGCACATTCAAATGTCTTCCATCAGGCCAGAACTTGGCCTACAGGAGACCTGGTAAAAAGCGAGGCAATCACAGAATCACAGAATTGTTTAGGTTGTAAAAGACCTTTACGATCACTGAGTCCGATCACTGACTTCACACCGTCAAGTCCACCACTAAACCACATCAGTAAGCACAACACAATGCCCCAGTCCACACTAGATATTAAATAAAATATGTAATAGAGCAGGTACTCTCAAACCAGGAGCCTTCTGGGTATCTACAAATTGGTCATCCGCCAAGGAATTACTCATTCCATCTTGGGGAAAAAAAACGTGAATGAGAAGTCTCTGGGCTCAAGGATAGAGGATTTAGCAGGTATCAAGCAAAGAGCCGCAGAAGTGATGAAGAAGCCACTGGTAAGATGAACCGTGCTTTGTAAGAAGCCAGGAAACAAATGGCTGGAGCTGGAAGAGAGAAGATAAGGCAAAGGACTGTTAATATGAAGCTCTACTGAAAAGAGCTAACTAGTAACAGAAACGTTATCTTAGAGAGAGCATCCTTCTGGCTGTCCATGATCAGATTTCAGCAGCCATGTCTGTATTTACGTGTCTGTTAGTACAGGCATAGTACAGGCAGGTTTACAGAACTGGTTATGCCAACGAAACTCCTGCAGAAGCTCAGCTACAACAGCCTCAGCGTGATATAAACAGAGAAAAATGCACTTCTCCCTACAAACAGAGCCAGTGAGGAAACATAGGTCTCTGAAGAACTTGCAGAGTGAAAAGGACACAATTAAGCAGTCCCAGGCCAGCTAGACCTCAATGGACGTAGGAGTGAGAACAGCCACTTACAAGAGAAAATTAGTACAAAGAGAAGAGAAATGTCAAAGCAAACAGACTTAAGGAGAAGGGTAAAACTCAGATTGGAATAATTTTTTTAAATCCTGTTGCCTTTCCAAAGAATGAGTGGTAAAGGCTAGGAACTGTATATGGGCCTTAACCAGTAGAATCCTCCAAGAAGTAGCTTTGATAGGGCTGCTAAAAAATAGCATCATCTTTGCAAACAGATACAGCAGGTAATTGCTTCAGTGTGGTACAATGTCCTAGGGTGAGAATCTTTGTTCCTTCCCGTTGTTATAAATATATTGACCTCAATCTCTTGTTGTTGACTGATAAAGATGCTAAAAAATAAAATGTAGATGCATACAGATTTTTTGTTTTCATCTAGCCTCCAAATTAGTTACTCAGCAGAGTAATTCTCTCAGCTATGCAGACATCTATTGTCCTAAAGTCTCTTGATCTACAAGTGTCTTAGGCAGGAAAAGTGCTGAATCACATTTTATTTCTCTGATTCTCCCTAGAGATTGTCAATCAGTTTTACCTGAATTTGTTCTCAGTTGTTATTATGTTAAAGGAGTGGGACTGTCCTAGGAATCAGAGACAGAAAAAACATGTTCCTGCACAAATTTTGGATTCCTTCTAAATGAGAAGCCCATACACAGAGGACTCTCCCTTCATCCCAAGTTTACCAAGCAATACTCATGCTAGTTTCTCCTCTCAGTTTATCTGCCTTACCTTCCACACTTTAGCACAACACGATCGAAGGCTTTTTTCGCCACATATGTTAGAGCTTACAGTTAGACTGAGACTACCTAAGCACAGTGACCAGGACTTAGAGAATTCTTTTGTTTTTCCAACTAAGAAGTATGTACCTTTTCACGTTCATCCCCCCAAAATCAGGCTTTCCTTCATTTAGAGACAATAAACTTCCTGATGATGGGAGAAAAACAACTATCAGATATTCAATGCGTGAATAG
>NW_010415815.1:0-8129 GCF_000710305.1 Buceros rhinoceros silvestris | reverse complement strand
CAGGAATCCATATGCCATCTCAACCTCTGCCCTGACTTTTCTTAGTGAACACAACCAGTTCCTCAGTGGAAAACTCCAGCTCCTGAAAATAACAGAAAATTCACCTGGTTTCCTCTAACCACATGGTCCGGCATCGTAATGTAAGGGAGCAAGGTAAGCTAACCTTCCAAGTCAAAGATCTGCCTCTCTGATTGACACAAAGCAGTATATGAATGCTTTGATTATATGAACAATATAGTCACTATGTTACAGAATATAAACACGTAGGAAGGTCTGTCTTGTTTTGTCAGCAAACTGTTCTTGAAGAAAAAGAATACAGAAGGCCCAATTTGTCAGCTAGCAACCCAGCCAGATGTCCAAGAAATACCTGTGTCACATTTGAAGAGTATTCAGGAGTTAACAGGCATGCACTTCCTTTGCCTCCTGTGTGAACGTGTGCAGCACTTAAACCTGCAGGTTCTCAGGGAATCTGGCCTTTGTCCCTGGCAACAGGCTTGTCAAGGTACTTGTCAACCATTCTACAAGAATATACCCTATACTTTTTTTAATATTCCAGCAAGTCCCATCAGCTTTCCACAAACATTACACTGAGATTTGCAAAGGCCTATGGAAGGTAGATAACAATTCCCAGACCAGCCAGTTTCATTCTGAGCAGTCCATCACCCATCTGCATAACTGAGAGCAACAATAAGGAGGAGAGAAAAAAGCTGTCTGCCAGTAAATGTTGCCTGATCTTTGCAATCTCAAAATCATGGGATGTTTACCATGGTCCTGTGAGAGTTCCCACATTTTTCAGTCCTTACCCACCTTGCTCTCTGTGTTGCACTATTGCAGTGACAGACACAGCAGTAACATCCAGTGTGTAGCCAACTGGGCAGAACAGTGGACAGCCCACTGACTCTTGTTGAGTGGGTCTCTTTAAAATTTCCAGACCCTCAGTGAGAACTGAGTGGTAACGGCTCAGAATACACAAGCATTCATGGCAGCACTTTCAGTCAGCCACTCATTTTCATAGTCATCCCCGCTGGGTACCTGCCATTCCAAAGGAGGCATGTGCAGGTTAAAAGGATTACAGACACATTACCATGTGGGTACTTCTGAGGTATTTCATATAGTAGATGATAAACCCTGACAAGGAACAAAACCCAACACTCTTAACCCCCGACACAACATTAAAGAAAAATATTGCATGCCTGCATCATCCACACTAATGGTTTTCAGCTTACGGTCTGCATCAAGATTCCTCAAAATATTTGCAAGAGAATCACAGAAAACACCTACAAGAAGGAATCCCACTGTCAGGAGGCTCAGTGTCACTGTACAGGAGCCCACACATCCATAGAAAAGTGGTTTAGATTTCTAAAATGTCTAAAAGACATCACAAGTGTGGCAAATACTACATAAACAGAAACATTTCAGCTGGCCACAGTGATTTTATTATAAATTATGTTTTAGTATTTATCTACAGACACACCTCTAGCGAGTAGGTTTAGGGCTATTAGTATTCATGCATGTCAGATCGCCGGAAAATTGAAGAGAGTCCAAACAAGGTCTCTGAACCCGCTGAAGGGATTAGCTAGCATATTCCAAGCCATTCAGCATGGAATATAGGCATTGCAGAGCACTCGGAAACAGATCGTAACTGTGACCAAGGAAAAAATAAAATGGGGGGGGGAGACAGAGGGGAAATTGTTGTTAATAATACTGGAATGGCCCAAAATGATTTGAAGCAACATCTCTCGACTGTGAGGTGACTGTATCCAGCGATCTTCAGATCGCATCAGCAGGAGCATCAGGACCAGATCTGCATAGAACCTCTCACCTCCTCCTGACAGAAGGAAGCAGCACAGGAAACTACTGGCTATGGTCTGTGGATTTTAGGTGACCGGTGACCCACAGCTGAATAGGAGGGGGCCACTATGACACAGAGGCTTCGCTTAAAGACTGTGCCCTGCTCCCACAGAACCCATGAGCAGCAACCCTGCAGGCTTCAGCCGGATACAGCAGTGAGCTAACACAGTTGAGCAGGTCTGAAATATTAACGTTAGGATCTAGGACTTCCATCCCTCACCTTCAGGTGAGAAAAAAAACCCCAACACCTCTTTAAAGAAGTTTCAGAAGTTTTCTGAATGTTTTCAGAACAGCCATTTTCAGAACAAAACATTTTCAGAACGTTTTGACCGCATATTTTTGTCCACAGCTAGTTGAAATGTGAATCTAAGCCCTGTAGAAGCATATAACGAGCCTTTTTTGCTTCTCAGGGTTTGTGAAGGCAAGGGTAGTGGGTTTCAGAAAGATTATCTCACAGTTCAAACTTGTTAATGAAAGAAATAAATTAACCAAGCTCATTTTTCAGGGAATTCTTGTGTAAACTGGAAATTTTCCAGTCTGTGAGTCCCGCATTGTGCTAACCCATAAATCACAGCAAGCAGGTTGTCTGTATAGTAAGAGCAGCCACGTTCAGAGATAGGGAGGGGGGGAGAAACTGACATATGTTCTTGGAGAAAAAACCCATAAAAGCAAAACAGGAAAAAAGAATACCTCCCTAGCCCACCACTGGAACTAAATAGAAGGCTTGGCCTCAGGCACTGGAACATACGCTGTCTGCAAAGAGCTTCCCAAACCACGGAAAGGCACCTGAAACAGGTCAGCTTTTAATTGAATACAGTATTAATTACTGCGTGCACCATTAACGGTTTGTGGGATTTGACTAATTAATGTAATAGTTTCTGAGTCACGGTCATTAAATATGAAAATTACACCAGTGAAAGGTATTGGTTTCATTATCAATCTTGTATGGACAGGAGCGGGGGGTGGGAAGGGGGTGCAGCGGAAAAATTCCCACCACGAGTTATTGTGTTACTAGCTCTCTCCTCTTGGAATTGGTTCAGGTGGGCAGAAGGAAGACCAAAGGGAAAAGGGAAGAGGCAAGGAGAACTGAAAGCATTACCTAGTGTCATGAGCTGGAGGCTGCAAGTCCGGACCCCAAAGCTACCCAGCTCAGAGTGAATGTGCTCTTTGGCTCAGTTCACAGAGCTGGTGGGTCTGCATGTATCTCCAACTAGCTGTTGTCAATTCCCATCATAGTGCTTAGTTTCCTTAATTCCCCTGGAACAAGAACAAGGAGAGAGACTGATACCACACAGGGTGCTAAATTCATTAACCCATGAAAGGCACATGGTGGTACCTTAGTGGAAAACTACAGTGAAAGTAATTATCACTGTTAAAAGTCAGCTCCAAAGTATAATTATGCACTAAGGATATGTTGAGATATACTGCCATGGGACACACCTCTCACATGGGGCAAGACTGTTACAGGAGGACAAGAGATGTCATATTGCTCATTCCTACCCGGCAGTCCAGGATAGGGGCAGCACTGATGTGGCCTAGAGGGACCTGCCATTATTTCTGCACGGGAAGAGGCTCCTGCATGCAGGATCTCTGGGATAAGAAACTCGTTTCTTATCAACGAGAGTGAACATCAGCGCTCCAGAGCCCCCTTGTGCCCTATCCAATAAAAGAGAGCAAAATGCAGAGGTCACCTTCTAGACTGAAAGGTGACAGCTGAGGCTGTGGGAGGGGAAAAAAAACAACTCAAGAGTGAGATAAAAGTCTAACATCACTTACAGGCACCATTTTTGCAAGCACCATAGAGCTCCCTTCTGGGAGGATCACCATCCTATTGAGAACAATGCATAAATGTTGCACAGGGAGCTCTAGGGGAGTAGGAGGAGCAGAGGTAACGCTAGTGCAGTTATTTTTGTAGCAGTTCCCTTGACTGTTCCTTAAAATATGTGGCACATGCTATGGAGGTAAAGAGGGGAAAGGGAGTGGCCTTGTGCCGGAGCTGCACACCTTCACATTCATACCACAGGTATACGTTGGCCTGGAAAGACCAGATAAGATAAACCAGCAGGTGGGGGAAAGGCAAGAAGAGAACAACAGCACACATGCAAAACCCAACAGACAACTCAAACTCAAATCCCCGGTTTGCCTTAAAAGATAGGAGAGAGTAAGAAAGAGGAAATCCTAGACATTGTTAGCCTTTCATAACTTTGTCTAACAAGAAATGGCTTTCTGATTTATTTTTTCCTTCAAAATAGATGCCAGTGCTCTTTCTAAACAAAATCAGCTTGCCAGGATCTGTGGCTAAGCCAGTTGGTTAGACTGTGCACAGCCTGTTCTTCCTCGGGTTGTAACACACACAACTGCAATCTAAGACATTATCCCTCTCCACGGTACATCTTCAGCCCAGTGGTTCACACATAAATGTTCAACGAGGCACAACTTTGGGCTAAGCAAGGAAGGTGAGCAGCTACAATTAGTTCTGTTTCAGATAGGACTGAGAAAGCTGTAAAATAGGGAAGGGTCCTAGTACAACTAAATCCAAACTTTTGCTTAAGATGATGCAGGATTCTTTGCAACCATAATAACAGGGCTATGTTTGCTCTCCATAATAAGACAATTAATCACTCATTTATGCAGTGAGAACAGGTTCCTCCCATGATTCAAATCCTATACCAAACAAACCAGAACTCTCCTGGCCTGAAGCAATGCCCCGCTACAGATGGTACTTTCTGGTCCTTTCTTCTTCCAGGTCACAGGATTTCACTGAAATCCTTCCTGCCTCTTTTGAAGATGATCTTTGCAGTTTTAATCTGAGTTTATCAAAGCAGCTGGGACACTGCTGGCTGACAAGCTAGTCTAAAGCTGGCTGAAGGTATTTCAGTTACACCTTTGTGTACATTTCAGTGATCAAGAGATCTTATTCACAGTGCTCCCCCTCCTGCTTTGCTAAATGTAGTTCAGCCTGGGATTACAAAGGTCTTTGCAAGGACCTTTCATTACAGTAGTTAATGTGAAACATTTGGCACGTGAAGCCCTGAACGGATGGATTACCAAACGCTGCTGTTCTTCCCAGAGGTATGCAATAGTGTTATTATCAAACAAAACACCCAGCTACATAAAATCTTGTTCAAACTTTTCCAACTGCTGCATACTGCCATAGCTCCCATGGATGTTGTCAGTGAGGATAGAGAGGACAAAGACGGAAAGTTCCCCAACCAAAAGCAGAGTTGAGATACTCTCCTCTAGGAAGCATGCTGAGGAACACACCTGAGCACGCTCAGCCCCTTGCTTCTCACTAGCGTTGCAACAGCTTTTATCAGCTCATGTTTACTTTAACTTCACTGACACATTACACACTAATCTTACCCTTCTCAGTTCCTCTCATTCTCCACAGCTTTTTTCATACATCCAAGCTGATGAAGTAGAAAGGACTTTTCAGACTGAAGGCCAGGACCCTCTGTACAGAAGTCCTGGCTGGGAAAAGAACCCCCCCCGCCCCCAACAGAGAGCAGTTTGTGCTAAGGAAAAAGCCTTTGCAGCTATAAAAATACCCAGGCTGCAGCCACACAATCAATACGTATCGGGGTCTCCTGTAGCTCCCATAACTTCATTAATATGAGTTCAGTGTTTAGTGAATTTATACTGTTACTGAATATATACTGTTGAGATAGGCTGGCACTGCCTACTATCCCTTTCTATTGAATTCTAAACGTTTCAATAACTCATGTATCTCTGAACGGGTTGGTCTTCCCAAATGAATGTGATATTAGACATTTCAACTTCAGTTACAGGGAGAGTACAAAGTAAGAGCATGCAAGATAATATCCAGTTACACTATACAGCAGGTGAGCACGGCTATACTGAAGCTGCAGCAAATCAAGTTATTATTTAAATACCAGTCAGACGAATGCAACAGGGCTGCCCTTCAGATCAATAATGTTCCATCAGACGTCAAAAAGTGAACCACCGAATAACAGGAGGGCTTGGTTGTTCTGTTATGTGGTTTTGTTCATTTGGGGGAGGGGGGTGGTTTAAGACATCTCTTCCACCTGTTGCAATTATAGGTATGTGTCAGCACCTGCCAACAAATACATTTAGGACATAATGCCTAATTGTTGCCAGTACGTAATTCAATTCTTACTACCACGTGGACTTTATTTATAATACCATGACAAAACAGGATTTACCTAAGCAAAGTTTTAAGTGCCTTCTTCATCGCCTCCTCTTCTCAGTACCAGATGAGTGTGGAAAAACTCACATCACCAGGTGTGAGTGGACAAACTCAGACTGCCTTAGATTCTCCCTCAAAACATCATTCTGTGCTTCTCTGTGCTTAACAGAGGACAAGAACTCAACGCTGTAACACACAAAGGAAGAGTGGTAACGCTAAGGTAACAGACATTTTTTGCTTACAGTAAGGACTTCCAGGTTTAAATCAAGTTCTGCTTTTGTAAGCTTTACAAGAAGGACAGTCTAATTTTTCCAAACAAAAAGGTATCAAGACACCATCAAAGGAACCTTTTGAGTTTCTCTTTCACCATTCAGCCTAGCAGTTTTACTCACAAAGCGTTGCTCAGGTAGTTCTTCTTGATTTGAGTCTTTGGAATGATTTCAGAAGAAAATACTCCTGTCCCAGAAACTGATGCGTTGTGCTGCAGCACAGAGATCAACAGCGAGTTCTCCAGGGCACAGGAGTCAGTGACAGGACAAGGAATACAAGGTCACAGCTCAGACATTAAAGCTAAAACAAGCACATAATTCTGAACACATGGAAAAAACAACGTCCTGCTGTCAAATGATGCTTCACCAGAAGAAACACATCAAAACTACTGCTCTGGAGAATTTACAGTGCCAGCATCTGTCACGAAATACCTAAAAACAACATGTTAATAGACATAACAGGATTTGAGGTGTATATGTACAAGGTTGGGTCTCCTACTTGCTCAGGCAAGCTGATTATTGGAATTTCAATATGGAAGGGAGCATAAGAAAAATGGGTGTTCATTTGTATCAACAGCTGCTTCTGCTGGTGAGGAAACCTAAAGTAACAGCCATCAGTGGAGTGAAGACATTAGGAAGAACCAGATGCTTCTTTCCAATGTTTTGGGTTTTTTGTAATGTTTTGAATTAACCAACTCATGTATAACCCTTTCCCTGGTAGTATTCAGGGCAGAAAATTAAGAGAGATCATTCCTTTCCAAGCTGAAATTCCTTGCACAGGGTTGACTGGTAGCACTCCCTGAACTTATCATCCAGCAAGAGTAATGAGTTCTCAGGGATTTGGGACACATGTTTTCTACCAAACTGAAAAGATGGATTTAGGGCGAGATTCCAAGAATTAGAGGGTAGCCTCCCTTACCAGGCATGAGGCAGCACTCAGTACACAGAAGGAAGATCATAAAGGCAGCTTATAACCAAGTCTGTTCCCACTCCTGGCAGTAGCTATGTGAGGGGACTCTCTCATATGGAGCTTTCACTGAAGTCGGCTCTGCATCCCGTAGATTCACAGATAACCACTCTTGAAGGCTGGGCCTATATTGAACATTTTCCGAGGGGAACAGGTGGATGACATTAAACTCTGTGCTAGAGCTTGTTGCATGTTCCATGATTTTTTCTTTTACAAACCATCTACAGATTATGATGACGCTATCTTTATTGCTTCATACCAACACGGAAGGCAAGCGCGATGGATGGAACTGACCTGCACTGCAGCATTCTTACCTTCACTTGGTTTCCTTAGCCTCTCCTAATTTCTTTCAACAACCTCACCTCCAAATAGCTTCAGACATCAATTAAGAACATGGCAGATGACTACAGATATCTGCAAGAATAGGTCTTCACGTGTAGAATCCAAAAAGCTCTCCTGACAAATAGTTCACAGAGGATACATAACTCACCACTTCTACCATATTCTAGCATATTTGCTAGAGATTTGTCCAGTCTAGTTTTAAATTTATGCCAAGCAGCAGAGATGATATCACTTGTCTTGAGAAATTGTTTTTCTATCTTTTGTCCAAGATTTATCTTTAGTTCCAGTATGCCTGCCAAGACTTGCCAAAAAAGACCAAATGCTAGTGGGAACTGAAAACATTCAGCTTGTTTGCAAATTAAATGTACTTGTCTCTCTTTCCAGCCCCCTTATCAGTTCTCAGACTTCTCATTTGGACATATTCAGCTTTCTAGCAAGGCAGACATCATGGTAGGAGTCTGTTACAGAGCACCCAACCAGAATGAGGACGCAGATGAAATGTTCTATAAGCAGCTGGGAGAAGTCTCATGAA
>NW_010415814.1:22761-39569 GCF_000710305.1 Buceros rhinoceros silvestris | reverse complement strand
GAATTAGGCAGGCACAGCTTCCCGGGGGAACCCGGGGCCCTGGAGATCTTCAGTCTACGTTCCCCCAAAGGACATCAGGATTTGGCCTTGACAGGGCGATGTCAGGGGTCAACATCTTCCCAGTTTTTTCCTTCCTATGCAGACATCACCTTGATGTTGTCATTAAAGCATTTGGCTAATTACAACCAAAGCTTCACTTAGGCATCAGGACTCACTGGCTTCCCCAGCCTTCATCTGCGCAGGCAGATTACCAGCTACAAGCTTGAATCGAGCCCTGCAGCACTCAATATCAAACCCATCCCAGGAGGACGTACTACAACAGCCCTGTTTATTGCACTTCTCATGTCTCCTGACTAGAGGACTCCCCCCGCATTCTGTGAAAAAGCCCATATATCCAATGAGCTCTCCACTTCTGCATTTTCATTTCCTCCCTTGCCTTTCACCCCCTTGGAAACGTACTTCTCCCTCGGAGACAACGCTTGCCACACAGCTGGGCAAGTTGTGGCAGCCAGGGCTGGTGACAGGTTCTGCAAAGCAGCACCAGCAGACGTGCCCCAAACCCTGTGTAGGCCAACACCGCTCCATCTCCCACCACTAGGACCAGCACTGCGCTCCCCTGCAGGGGCCGCGTGCCCCATAGCCGCCCTCAGCACTGCGTTTACCTCACCTCAGTCTGTACGTGACCGAAGGGACCCCAGGGGCACAAGCATACCTATGATGCTGTGCAGCAAAAATACCAACACGCTTCTCAAGCACCTACTACGCAATCCCCAGACAGAGCAGCAGGATCAATAGAGCCTGCTCTAGCGGGTATGGAAATTACCATCCTTCGACTCGAATCACCTCGTCAGCAATGCATTAATAAGCTCATTTCTGCAGCAGCTCTTTGGAGCGAGCCTTAGGGGGAAAGGTTCTCCCCAGTGATAAAATTAATTTTGCAGATAATTCTGATCTTGGCAGCAATCAGATCCATCACAGAGGGAGACTTCCCTGGATGCCTGGTATCGCTCTCTTCCTCTTTTCAGTTGCATTTGCTTTGGTTTCCTAATCTGATTATAACGGTATCCTCTAGCCCTAAAAGAAATCTTGGGTTTGGGCCACACAAAGAAACCTGGAGGGTCAGCATGTATTTTTTCGAAGGAAGTCAGTCATGAGATTCCTTTCAGAGCAAGCAGACAACACTGCCTTAAGCCTGCTCCCCATTTGCTCCCACTTCAGCTGTGCCAAAACCATTCCATCTTGTCTGAACTCCAAATGCTTGGTCATAGCAAGTGAGTTACAACTAGTAAGAGACACTAGTTGGTGAGGCCACACCTTGAGTACTGTGTCCAGTTTTGGGCCCCTCACTCCAAGAAGGACGTTGAGGGGCTGGAGTGGGTTCAGAGAAGGGCAACGAAGCTGGTGAAGGGTCTGGAGAGCAAGTCTTGTGAGGAGCGGCTGAGGGATCTGGGGGTGTTTAGCCTAGAAAAGAGGAGGCTGAGGGGAGACCTTATTGCTCTGTACAACTGCCTGACAGGAGGTTGTAGAGAGGTGGGGGTTGGTCTCTTCTCCCATGTGATGAATGACAGGAGGAGAGGAAATGGCCTCAATTTGCCCCAGGGAAGATCTAGGTTAGATATCAGGAAGAATTTCTTTACCGAGAGGGTTGTGCAGCCTTGGAACAGGCTGCCCAGGGCGTTGGTGGAGTCCCCATCCCTGGAGGGGTTTAACAGCCGTGTGGATGTGGTGCTGAGGGACATGGTTTAGGGACCCTGGCAGTGCAGGGGGAATGGTTGGACTCTTCCAAGCAGATGATTCTGTGATTCAGTCCCTTGATTATGCCATAGAGAGCTCGAGCCCCCAGCAAGGCCACAGACAGAGCAGAGCTACCGGTGGAATAAGCAGCCTAAGGAAGAACGTGGAAAAATGCATAAAGAAGAAAAATGGCAAGCAGGGGGAATGGTTGGACTCTTCCAAGCAGATGATTCTGTGATTCAGTCCCTTGATTATGCCATAGAGAGCTCGAGCCCCCAGCAAGGCCACAGACAGAGCAGAGCTACCGGTGGAATAAGCAGCCTAAGGAAGAACGTGGAAAAATGCATAAAGAAGAAAAATGGCGGCTGGCCACAGCAACTTACCAATATCGTAAGTCACTCCTCTGACAAACTGAAGAATTATGATGTAAAATAGGTATGAGATACGGCCCAAAATGTACTTAAATGCTATTCATTTATGGGGAGGCACAGCAATTAATTAACTATAATTAAAGTAAGCACATTTTTGGAACAGCAAAGATGAGAGAGCGGTATCCAGTGCTGCTGGTTACACACGTTATCACGGCTCCAGCACACACACAAAAACGCTAATTCTTTTTTAACGCTCTTATTTCCCTGCAGATCTCTGTTTACATTAAGGAAAATAGATCTGGGGTTTTTTTAATATGTTAAAATAGTAGAACAAACCGCTCTAAAAAAGAAAGGGCACTCCTGCTGAGCATGTAAATAGGGGGGAAGAGACGCGTACTCTTACTAACTGGCAAAATCCCAAGTTTTTGCAATGAGTAACATTTTAAAAAGTGAGATTCCTGAAACTCTCAAGCAGGATTAAAAAAATACAACCAATTATATTTCTGCCCTGAAGAAAGTTACTAAAATATTCAAGCATGCATAAAGCAAAGTAAGGCACTTGTTGGCTTTCATTACGATCAATAAAATCTGTCAGCTCATTAGCATACCATTAGCTACCCTGCTGTTTCCAAAGTGTTAACGCGTAGAAATATTAATTTACAAACACAGAATATCCCCGAGTTCTGAGGCTCTGCCTGCCTGCATAAAACAAGAATTTAAGGTGGACAAATCCACTAGAACCTCTTTTTTTTTTTCCTATGGAGCCATAAACATATGTTGACCATCTGTGGAATTATGGGAGCAGCTGAGGTAAAAAAAACAACAGCTGTAGAATAAAATAATACTATCCATTTCACTTCACGGTGACAGCTCAGCTGCTGGAGGATGAAACATACGCTGGGTTCAGAGCGACTCTCAGATCATCAGTTAAGTTAAAAGTTCGCTTTTACCTCTGTTTCATAATTTCAGTTGCCTGTTGCTATGCTGAAATAAATTTAATAAATTAAATAAAAATTAAATTAAATCATTTTAGGCTAACATAGCTGTCCTAGCTTGCTGGAACCTGGGGACTTTGAGGAGAGCTCCTCAGAAAAACAGCACCTTCTGAAAGTGCCTTATGAACTGACAGCTTCCAAGGGAGACTGAGCGGGTGCTAAATCACCTTGGTAACAAATCCACGCCGACAGTGAGGACCGGCAGACTGCCCTGTCGCTGCGCTAGGCACTCTTCCACTGATAAACACTTGTGCCACGGCTCGTTATCCAAATCCAGCAGAAACAGGGGAAACTTCTCTGTAGCTTGCTGACAAAGTACAAGAATTAATTCTCAGGTGGAGGGAGGCAGTTTTTGTTTGTTGGTGGATTTGGTTGGTTGGTTCAGCAATTCAGCCTCGCCCAGAAAAATCGTATAGCCTCAGCAGGGGCCAAAAAAAGCAGAAAGAAATCACACAGGAGTTGTAGTTACTTCCCTGCTCTTGGCTATTTTGGAAGTTCATCACCGTTAACTGAACCGGGAATATATTGCCATTACTCGAATGCCTCTGTAAAGTTCCTCGTGCCCCTACTGGCCTACTCAGTGATGCTGTCACGGGAAGCCTCACAACTGGAAGACGACAGGCTTTTGAGCTAACAGGGAAGAGCAGCCCGAGCCCTGCCAGCTGGCCAGCCTCTCAGCCTAGGCTGCTGGGAAGTAACGGAAGCTCCAAGGGCAGAGAAGCTCATGAACAAAATTTAGAGACCCCTCATTCCACTGCTGAGAAATGCAGTGACACACTCAGCTGAGAAAAATGGAAAGGAAGGAAGATACTCCAGGAACAGAAAAACCTGCTGTTTGCAGCAGGAAGGATCACAGGAGAAGACCTTCTCCGCTCTAGAAGTCAGTAAACAAGAGAGAGTCACCTGGGGCAGACAGCAGAACGGTGACAATATGCTGCATGTGAAATCAAGGAGCAAATAGCCTCTAGAAGTGATTAAGACCACCGCTGTCTGGCCAGGAGACAAGAGCAAAGCTGTTGCTTTGTGAAGGTTTAAAGATGAAAGCTACGAGCAGACTCTGGCACTGCCTACACGGTCCCGTTCTGTCCCCAGGAACGGCCAAGCAGAGCACAGCAGGTAGGTGAAACCTCAAGTAAGGAAAGCAACCAAAATGCCCAAATACTGAGTGCTGCGGTTAGCGACTACGATACTGTACCTTGCCGGAAGAGACCCTCTTCTCTAGGTGTTGGACCTGCCTCAAACCCCAAGCCCACAGGTGCAAACCCCAAGTCCACAGGTTCTACTACACCCCATACTTATACATCTCAGATTCCAAGAGTGTAAGACAACAATTCATTAATTTCCTTCTTCATGTGCCATTTCGTATCTGCTTACCTTAAAGAACCCATGTTTCCTGTTTCTCTGCCCGAGCCATAAATTGCTTTCAGGTGTCAAATTCGTTTCTGGGGGATCAATGATGCGTTCATAAATCCTGCAGAGAGAAAATATCACCATTACTTGAATCCTCTTTTTCCTCTGCAAAGTTCCTAGTCAAAATCAGTTACCGATAAAAGATGGAAAGTAGAAGCCGAGCCTAGGGGTGTCCTTCAAACTCAACTACCCGTTCTGGAGAACAAGCGCAGTCACACCAAGACCCAACCAGAGGAACAACCCTTAGAGAATTTCAGGCTGTTTAGAAATTTCCACTTCACAAAGAAACTTCATTGCACCTCCACTCCCGTGGCCTTTTTGTCTCGACATTTGCGTCGGTCATCCTTGCACCTGGACCTTTCCTTTCACCCACTTCTCCCCTGTTTGCTGCTGTTCCTGCTCTGGCCTGGGTGCTCACGCGTGCTGCCGCTGCCGCACATCCAGCTTGCCCATGTCTCAGCACAGGTCTGGTGCAGACTGGGACCTCTTTGATGTTTGGTACCAGCACTACAGGGACACTTTCTTGCTTTTTCTTCAAAGAACTAGAAACAATGGCAATAAGGTATCATGAGGTCCATAAGCAAACCCTATGTACTGCATAAACTGCACGTGACTGCAGTAATCTCCATACCAAATTTCCAAAATTAAGTCATGGAAAATTGCTGTAACGCAGCATTTTTAAATTCACAAAAATAAGTACCTGGAGTTTCGAAAAGGTTTTGCTTGGGTGGTTTTTTTGCTTATTTTTAGGAAACCTGTAATAAAGTTTCCATAGAGCCTTTTTCAGGAACTCAGGCCACTACAACAATGATATCATCATTTTAGAACATGAAAAATTCAAGCTATGGACCCTGGATTCTCATAGTGCCATGTCCCATTGGTCGGAGCCACGAACCCACTGCTTCATAATGAAGCCAGCACACTTGCAAAGAACGGAGAAGACAACCGAGTGTCTTTCCATTACTCCCCAGCTCACAGGGAGTACGTACTGCTGTGTACTCACACCAGCATGGCAGTCACTAGAAAGGACTCGGAATGCGTCAAGACCTGTAGCTTGAAGGGGTGACATTATCTGCATGGTTAAAGGGGGTGAAAGAATTATTCTTCTTTCTTTAAAGCTACGGCTTTAAAATGAACATGAAGAGTTAATACCAAAGAAAAACACAAGTCCAATCAACACAACTCATGGCCCAGTTGTCTTCTCATTTACACTCCAAGTGTCCCCTGCACAGGCTCACCAAGTGCAATCATTGATTTTTGTACTGCAAATTGCCACGTGTATTGGGTTTTGCAGCGACGGTAATTGGTGAGTGATCTCTCCCTGTCCTTATCTCAACACATGAGACTTACATTACACTTTCTCTCCCCTGCCCAGCCTGAGGAGGAAGAGGAGGAGTGATAGAGCGCCGTGCTGGGCACCTGGTGTCCAGCCATACCACATTATTGGAAAATTCATACGTTTGCAGAGGCCTAGAATAACCTCCCAGTATTAAAGAACTTTAAAGACAGCTCTGTAAAGTTTTTTATGTCGAAGTATGAAGAGTCATATACTCCGCCCACTTTTGCTTAGCCGGAGAAGAAGGAAACCATTTGTCAAACCCATACAGAAGCGATCTAAAAACCTAGAGGCAAACTTACTATTTCCTTCAAAATAAACAACGAAAGTCTCAAACACAAGAACAAAATAGTTTCATGAAAACATCAGCTTAAGAACATGAGTACAGGAATCAGAAGATTTCTAATATTCATTATTTTATAGCTCCAGTTTATTACAATCAGCCCTAATTCATGACATTTCATCGATATCATACATTCAAAACTCTAGGAAACTTCTGTCTCCAGTAGTTAACTTCTTCTTACCATCTATAACCTTACCATGCCGCGACATTTTACCTGTTCAAACAGCAAAACAAGATGAAATTCTTTTAAAACACATTTTGAGATTTATAGGCATTTTGCACGCCCCATCTCTATCAATATTTTAATGTGCAAGTAGACCCCTTCTGCCATACTTCATGTAAAATTGAAGATCTACTTAAATGCAAAACCGCCGCAAAATGCTGAACAAGGCACAAAAAATTGACATGCTCCTTGAGAAAAGCAATCACTGAATTGCACTCTCATATTAGTACTTCCTCTTTGGATGTATAACACATCTTTATTCATGACTTAGGTTAATAATGCCCTTACCAGAAAATCTCTTATCTCGTAAAAAGACTAGTCAATATTCCATAAAGAACTCCGTTTCTGCTAACAGATAAAATCCCACTGCTGACCAGGTTGGACGACACTACTTACTGAAGGCTATTTAATTTTTATTCATCTAGTCAAAGTTTATAAAGGAACTCTACAATATCTGTCTGCAATTACACATCAAAAATCCCCAAACCAAACTGACATTATTTTATGACAGTTCAAGAATGGCAAGTAAGGAAGACAAATCAGAGAGAGGGTAAAGTTGTTTATCTTGTCTTTTCTAATCATTTAACAAAGACGTTCAACCTACGGTGAACAGGCTGTTCCGACCTTCCTTCCAGAGCCTCCTCAGTAAATGTCATTTATAAGACACAGGCTCAGGATTCTCCGTATTACTCCGCTGTTCCACCCCAATTCCATTTCTGAAGCAGGTATTTACCTTAAAATAAGGGATTAATCAAAGGTTGGCTCGTGCCTTACGCCATATATGTCTACGGGACTGGTTGGTTTTCTTCTCCGTAGATCTGCCCATGAAGTAAAAGGCTTAGGATTCAAGAGAAGGCATGAGGTGGAGATCAATCCTTGCTCATCTTCCCATGTAAAAAGAGGTTTTAGTTGACAATACTTAGTTTGCAAACAATGTGAGCCTACTTTATTATTCTACCCTGTTGAATGTCAACAAAAAAGCCCCAGCAAGTATACACCCAGCTTACCCCTACCCCCACAATCCCCCCTCTTGGGAAATGAAAAGGTCAAAAAGCTCATCTGAATTCACCACAGAAACAAAAAGAGAATCACAACCAACTTGGTTCACCATAAACTACTTCTCTAAGGAAGAATAATTCAAATTAACAAAACAAACAAGAGCCCTGCAACTCCTGACAAAAAAGCAGAGTGAGGCAAAAAAATCCCAGGAGCTTTTCCATCAAGACGAGAAGATGCTACACAAAGGTAAAGCAGCCTCAAGAAGAAAAACTGGAACTACATGGGAAAAGATCTTGAATTAATACGAGAAAAAAAAAATCTCAGCATTACTAACTCTCCATCAGTGGATTTCATACAGATGAAAACAAACGTTTTCAAGCCCCAGAGCTACACCAGCTACACGCATCGGTAGCCAAGAGCCAGCAGAGCTGACTGACAGGCAGCTGGAGTAAAGTCAGGAACTGGGCATGTCTCCTGGCCACCAGCTTCATGTCTTCAGTCACAGGAACGTCATACACGGTGCACCACTTCTAGAGCGGGGTTTTAAGGAGAGCGACTTCACGAGTATGGAAAACGCCTTGTCCATACACGATTGTTAAGGTGGCACTAGTGTAAGTAGTTGAGAACAGGGTTTTTCAGCCAGACGTTAGGACTACCCACACGTGCACACCACTTACAAGCTATCAAATACTACTGACTATTCAAGTGAGTTTTCAGGGACAAACCCATAAAGCACGACCATTCTGTAACCTATCTCAAAGTGTAGTAAGTTGTTACCCTCTGTTATAACTATAGTTTGGGAAATGAGCAAACCCCTTGGCTCTGCCCCCCTTCCTGTATTGCTTTTCCTTTGGAATAAAAAGAGGTGGTTTTCAGGCTGAAAAACCACTGAACAGACGCAAAAGAGTCCTTTATTTACTGCTACATTAAGCTTCCGTGTGATTCTCATTCCCTTGCTCGGTTTTCTGGGCTGAACTGTATCGCCTTCCACGGCTTTATCCACTCTTGACCACTACTCTGTATTAGGCATATGAATAGCTAAATTATATCTAATACACTTCCAGTTTACGAAGTGCTGGTCTAGAGCTCCTTGGAGATAAGTCTCCAACACGTTTGGCTTTGATACCCATGCAGAGAAATGCACACCACACTTGACAAGAACCGGAATGCTTAGAAAGAGGACTCCAGGGACTGTGACCTCCACAATTACTGCAGAGTGAACAGCCCCTCCAGCACAAGGAGACTCAGTCTCCAGGTTAATGGAAGCCCTACTCCATACTTCAGGCTTTCAGATCTATGATTACTGCATTCGCTTTCCAAGAGAAAGCTGGATTTGCTCTTGCTTCGTGTTGACACATACCATAAACCCGGAGTAACACAGCCATGAACCAATCCTTCTTTCTTGAAATGTTCCCACTCGGAAGACATTCACCAAACACTGATCCATGCAGTTAAATGTAGTAAGAAAACTACCTGCTAACTGACATGATACCCTTGTGGTTTGTGTCTCTCTCTCAATCCTATCTGCACGCTTTGATTTAAGTATTCTTATGCAATCCTCAGAAACACCTTTTTCAAGGGCGCCTTGCAAATGGGAATCTGACATAAATACACACAAAACAGAAAATCCATAAAACAATCAGTGGATTCCTGAAAGGAAGCATAGCTAACATATTTCCATGCAAATACACGGACACTCATCTCTCTCTGCATAGAGGAAGAGCCTCTCCAGAAATCAAGCTCTGTTGGACAAGGCGACAGTTCCACACACTCTGTCTTCAATTATTTTTGCC
This sequence comes from Buceros rhinoceros silvestris, assembly GCF_000710305.1. Taxonomy (NCBI): domain Eukaryota; kingdom Metazoa; phylum Chordata; class Aves; order Bucerotiformes; family Bucerotidae; genus Buceros; species Buceros rhinoceros. The sequence goes on along the minus strand of NW_010415814.1, from coordinate 30,365 downwards.
ATCTTTAGAATTTTCTGGTCAAATAGGGAAATATCCTCATTTTACATGTGCGCAAACTGAAATACAGAAAGACTAACCATGATCACAAAGACGGACTTAGGGAGGGACACTCAAGATCTAAGTCACAGACTGGGCACGACTTAACCACTTCATATTCTGGGCCACCTTCCCGCTGGAAAAAAATGTGATGTGGAACCGTTCCCCGCAGCAAAGATTTCTTATACACAACTTTAACAACCAAATTTAACACTTGGAGAGTATTTCCACTTTTGTGGAGATGCAGCTCTACTTCATACATGCAATATTTACCAGGCCAGAAGCATTTTAAAAATAGCTGAAATATTTAGCAGAAGTTAAAAATAACCTTTGCGTCCATCTGCATTAGAATACATCAGCTAACACAAACTGATCAGGAGACATAACTGCCTAAACTCCGAACAATAAAATAGACTTCAACTCCAAGCAGCGCACCAAATCTCGACATTTCCAAACTCTTCCGGGTCTAAAACACGAGTAGGTTACTAAAACAGGAACACGCCTTCTCCAATTTATGGGCTAAATATGAACCAGAGAGATTTTACTAGTAGGACCATCATGAAACAAATAGCTGCAGTCTATTCTTGTGGCTGAGGCTCGGCAGGAACCTCTTTTATCAGTCCTTGGCCCCTATTAATTAATTCCAGAACAAGCCATTCTCTTCCTGACGTGGCTGCCATATCCAGTTGAAGCTATAAATTTCCATGTAGCGACCAGGTGTTGAAGTCAGAGCACCCAATTCTAGATGTCTCGAAAGTTTACACCTACCGCGGAGCTAGTCCTCTAGCCTCACTTAATGAGGAGACAGAAGCGTTTCTAGGGCGTGATTCATCTTACAGTAAATGAATCACCCTCTGAAGGCCCCTCCAGCGACTGCACAGGAGCCCCTGCTGACATCGGCGTGAATCATCAAAACAGGTTTCTGCAATTCCAGAGCTGCTCCTCAGAACTGACAGTCGCTCACCACCATTCGTGACATCCATCTGGATCCTCAGATCCTTTACATAAACTGAAGGGTACGGAGAAGTCACAGCAGACCACGCACTGTTCCTGGCAGTCTTTGAAAGAGCACCTCAGCTTTTGTCATAGAAAGTCAGAGGAGAGAGGCAGGTCCCCCATGATTTGCTCCCATCTTTCTCCTAACCTCATTTGTTGACCACCTTGACCACCGTTTCCAACCCCAGCTGAGGCTGTAGGAACTCAGTGCTGCTGCAACAGCCAGTGCCAGGCCTCCTAACATAGACCACGGCATAACAATCACCGGCTTTCTGCGTAAAGAAAAGGATGATTCTAGCAGTCTTTGGCTTTAAGAGACAATCTTGGCATTTGTCTTCTCGTGTATTCTTCTGAAGGGTTTAAGGACAGATTTTACAAAGAAATATTAGGATCTCTTTACATATTTCTCTTTCAACCCATTTTCTATACGCTTCCCAATGAAAATGTGTCAATACCAACGTGATTGGATTTTCGTGATAATGTTTACAGATAGGATGCATTATTTGACACGCATTCAGTTCTGGAGCAACTTTAACTGAATTATTCATTCAGTTTCCAGCGTTCTCTTTCAGAAAAATAATCTTCCTGAGGGAAATTTTGATTTTTCGTGCTAGCATAGGAGTTCACAATCACTTAACAGAGGAAAGCAATTTAGATTAAAATCTCAGGTTTTGAGGGAAGCCTTTTGTTATTAAATTTTGAATATACAATAGTAACTGCCAACCATTTAATCAAAAGTTACTGTTCAGTTTTGGGGGAAAAAAATAGGAAGTGTCCAGTAACAGCGTACGTTAGGTAAAGGACTCAAGGGTGCATACTCAGTTTTTAAGTTCTCTTCAAACTCTCTCACCCAACTTCATTGATTTTCCCATATAATCACAGAGATAACGTTAATGTCCTCTATTTTTCAGTTCAATTATTTCAACTACAAATCGAAATTTTAAAATAAAAAATGATGTAACAAACTCTTCTTTCATTCAAGAGAAATGCAAATTAACTTTCCTCCTAACAAACAGGAGGAAATTAAACAAAAGCAAGTAAAGATGGTAAGAAGAGCATGATTTGCTGTCAAGATCAGGGGTTTATTCTCCACACATAAATTGAATAAGAGTAAATTCACAGAGATATTATCTTCCTGCGTGGGGCTTTCTTTACAAAACACATTTGGCTTTCCAGTTTCCTACAAACTTACCAAAGAATTTTAGCAGTATTTCTTGGGTATTAAACTAAAATCGGTCATTGTTATCGATTCAGAGTGGAGGGCTGAGCTCACTAAATGTTTTATTATTGGCCACATGAAGGGCAGGAACCCATCTTTCTCAGAGAACTACACCTATAGGGCATCTTCCATCTGGAGATTCTGAGGTGAACTCAAACACCTTTACAAACAAGGTCAAAATTAACAACTTTACTTTGCAAATGGCACAGCAGACACAACTGGTTCCTGGTGATAACAATGTGAAGGGTGTCAAAGCTCCAGCTCGCCTGCCTACAAGGCTGTGGTGTTTACTCATCTTCACGTTAACACACGCAGCATTCAGGAGCGTGCAAGAAACCCCCAAAATAGAGTCAGACTCGAGGCAGAAACAGAAACTTGGCCACTTGCTTTGGATTTTCAAAATTTGGGGGGAAAAAAATTATTACAAATTACAAGGTTAACTGTATCTTACATGCGACGTATCCAGAGCACTTTGCACTTCACTGCATATGCACTATCCATAAATTTTTGGGACAGAAAGACATGATTTTCAGTATCAAGAAAGCTGTTTGGTACCCACATAGTTACTATACATTTCAGCTTTGGCAATCATGCTGCCTTTGGCTAGGATAGAGGCAATTCCTTAGGAATTCCTTATTTTGCTTTGCTTGCGCACACAGCTTTTCCTTTACCTTATAAACTGTCTTTACCTCAACTCACTTCCCCCCTTCTGATTGTCTTCTCCATCCCACCATGGGGCAGGGGCTGGGCAGCACCCAACCACCACCCAGCATTAAAACACAACAGCAAGCTTTTTCTTTTAATAGTGTTCCTGCAAGTCTGTTTTGACCTGGTACCTCTGAGGTAAATAGGATGTGCTTCTTGGTCCTGGCATTGCCCATAAAACTTGCACATAATCTACAGGTAGCAGAAGCATACACAGAATGTTCTTGTCAGCCTTTCTGCTGAAGACGCCAACTTCTACCACATTCAGCTCGCTACAGCAGTGCTTAAGGTGGTGTCTGGATCAACAGAACATCTCCTCTTTAGTGCTGAGGAAGGTGTCATCTACATGCACAGAATTTTCTTATAAAAACCCATGTCCACAACTAATAAATTAATGTGAATTTAGGTTCTTGTCTTTAAACACCTCAATATAGAGTTGAGACACATAGCTTAAATGCCACTTTTCAAATAAATATCTGACTCAAAGGTATTTTGGCATCACTTTACCAATTGTGACCAACTCCCACTATCCAAACACCATAAAACATGTAACAGTAGGGTTTTTATGATGCACGCAAGCATCCACTACAGACAAGGAGACAAATGCTTCTTGCAAACAAAACCGACACTCAGACTCACAGGGTCACTAAAAGACACCACTTCAACCCAGGAAGCCTTGAATCGGGTTCTGAACCAGAGCACTGAACACATCAACCTGTGAACAGGAAAGCCAAACGCACAGCACACTTCTTACCACACCAAACACCACACCAACAGCCTGTCTCAGATGAGCCAGGTGGGCAGAGTACATCCCAGATGCCAACTATCAGTAAACCAAGACCAACCAATTAAAGACAGATCCTAGAAATACAGAGAAATTAATTCAACGGGTTCTTCCAAAATATACAAAGAAGAAAAGCTCTTTCCAACAAACTAAACAAGAAGCCCTTAGAGAGAATGGATATAAGAATTAAAAAAAAAAAACCCCACACACATATTAAAGTGTCTATGACACAAGGAGCAAACAACTAAGCCTATCCTGCATCAGAAAGCAGGAGGGTAAAAACATGACTCGTAATAAAGGCACAAAGCACTGGTCTTGCACTTCGGGTCCTGCAGCGAAATTAACCCCAAAATAAAATTCTACCAGAAGAAAGAGGTAAAACCATGGTTACATGGCTTATGTCATCTCCATTGTGGAAAAAAAAATGAGGGGAAAAAAAAATTTCTCCATTGGGAGGCGGAATCCAAGATTACTGTTGGCGTTAGTCACAAGACACTCGTTGAGGGAGAACTGGCAGTGCTGGAACTTTGCTTCCAATACATTTACCTGCACTAGAGGGACGTGCGATCCCTGGCCCATGATCGGTATCACGCAGCTGGCGATGACAGCAGAACCTGAAGCACAGCAAGCTTACAGCTTAGAAACAGCCTTTTTCACAAAGCATACGCAGCCTTCCTCTTTTCTGTGTCATGCTACTCTCAACCCCAAAATCACTTTAGTACAGTAAAAAAAGATGCATCCATGAGAAGAATCCGGCTTTTCACTCCAACTCCTTTCTGCACTGCTGCAAAAAACTAAATGTGAAAGGAAGGCAGCTGTGAGCGACCCTTCTTCTAAACAACTTCTTTCCTCCCCTCCAAAAAATCATCTGCTCAGGAGTTAATTGCCTCGCAGCGATCTTGTCACAGAATCATCTCATCAAGGGGTTCAAGACGTCACTACATGATGTGTGTATAATCATGAAATCATCTCATCCATATTCCCGAGCCAATTTCCTTTCAGGACTGAAGGTAACTGCAGGCTGGGGACTGTGGGCTTTGCGTGTTAACACCCTGCCGTGGCTGCCACCAGAGCCCTCCCGGTCGTGTGGGCTCCGCACCGGCCAGCAGCACCTAGCTGTCCCCAGAACCACCACTCCTCCCCATTAGCCGCTGTCTCTGTAGCCCCACGGAGGGCTGACACATTCCATGTTCCTCAGTTCTTTCAGCGGATTCATCAGATAACCCGCATCTCCATTTTCCCATTTTTTAATCCATTTTTCCCCGTTTTAGCCTTGGTGGTTTGAAAGACAGCATCACGCTCTCCCCGTAACAGCTAATTGGCCATGACACCATGAGGAGGTGTATGAAACAGAGTAAACATAGAACAAGCCATTATATTGGTTCTAAAATTAAGGGTTGATGGAAACTGCCAGGCAGACAGAGAGAAAAGCACTCTCCAGGGACAGCACTCAGGTGTGGAGCTCATTTCTCACACCATCTGACATGCTGGGGAGGTGAACGCATGGATCAGTTGAAGTCAATGAGAGTTTTCACTGTGGATTTCTCTGGGGCCAGGATTTTACCCCAGGGATCTTTCAGTCCAATTCAAGGTAAGTGCCTGGCGTGACACAAAGATTCAGCTATGGCTGAGAAAGTCCTGGCTGGGTTAGTTGACACCGAGCTAGTTACCTGCTTTCACTTTTGACATGCTGAAGGGAACACTACTGAAATTGCAGCTCAATTAAGAAATGCAGTTTCCACCAATTCTGTCATTACTGACTGGTCTCAGATACAAAAACAAATTATGGGGCTGGAAACTGCATGCTACCTTACTCCTGTGCTGAGGATCAAACCATTATCAGTCACCTTATTGCTCCTTCGAGGTACCATTACACTGGAAATACAGAGCACAAGGGTTCTTCTTACCACTGAAGTATTTAAACTACCAGCAGTGTAAACATCTGATGGGTTTGGAGTTTAACAAAGGAAAAAAAAAAAAACAACGAAAGAAAAAAAAAACACACCACTGAAAACAAAAACCACACCAACCAGCTCGCTGACAACTTGTCCAGGTACCTCCTCAGCTCCCAGGAACACCTCACCTCCTGAAGCACGTCCAAGACTGGACTGACCGGGCTGCCTTTGCCACTCTCTCAATAAGCACCTTTGCAAAGCAGCTCTCACGGCACAGAATGAGAAACTCCGTTATCCCCACACTCAGCACCGAGCCCACTTCATCCCCTTACACACTGCAGCACCATCCAAACACGACAGAGGCCTGGGCAAGTAAGTCTGTGGATACACCAAGTGGCTCTGCAGGACACATGAAGTAAGCGAGGACACTACACCAGCCAACACCCCAGCGCCACGACAGCCACACTCAGAGCATTTCCAAGCCTTGACACCTTCCACCTCTGAGCACTCCACATGGGCCCCAGTTCCTCACACCCAAGGAACAAACTTGACTGCTCCTGCACCGCTATCTGCCGTTAAGAGCGTTGCCAGTTCGCTCTGTCACCAAGCGGTGCAATGATGCGGACTGTCAGGGTTTGGGTGGTAGTAAACGCAGTCAAGCAGCTTCCACCTCCCTGCAGTCAGCTTGAGGACTTGGACAAGATTGGATTTCTGAAAGGAATTACCTTTGGGGAATTATTGCTGTCCTAAACTGTCCAAGCAAGACGCCCCAGGTACTACACAGCTTCATAAAACTCTGGGCTGGTTTCACAGACTTCAGCAGTCTCAGTCCCGCTTGCCCAGGCGCCCTCTCGCACCCCACAGCACTCAGGAGGTCTCGGATCACTTGGAAAGACCCTGTTCTATTTGCTATATGGAGCAAATCTCGGATCTCAAGTCAGCTTCTGAACAGTTCGGAGCGGTCCTGCTCTTTGGCAAAGGTCCCATACTTTTACAAAAGTATTTAACTAAAAGTATACTACCACGTTCCAGTTCAGCTCTGGGATTACCCCATGTGACTCCAGCTCTCAACTCCAGAGCTCAGTTAACAGAATCACAGAATCATCTGGTTGGAAGAGACCTTTAAGACCATTGAGTGTAACTGTAACCACCTCAAACAGAGGAGTTTACGCTTTGGATCTCAGTTAATCTGCCTGGCTGAAGCAAGATAATTGCTTTAACGACCCAAAAGGAAAAAACTCAAAACATTTGCTCTGCTTGGTTGAGTCTCAAATTACCACGATCACCTCTCTGTCCACGTGACCCCCATCAGCATTCCAACGAAGGACAAGAGATCAGAATCAAGTAACGGAGAGGTCCTGTGAAAAAATTCCACACACAAAATAATTCCTAGATACATTTCAGACTATGCAGGCTAAATTTTCAGAGAGTGGTCTTGTAAGTAATCACCCAAATCTAACATTTTATTGCTTTGATATTTTAAAAATGTCTACATGTGTATTGGACCAACGTAAACACTAGTTGAGAATGGGATAACACACCTATCCACACACTTTAGGAAATGACTACATCATTTGAGGCTTGCTGGTCCTGATTTACGGTGATTTCCTCTACCGCTATCCATTCCCTCTCTGACACGCCCACCGCATACAAATATGATGAATGCAAGATGCCAATGCTAAAGCATAACACGTTATTTCTGCCCTGCTGCAGTCATCAACCTGTCTATCAACATTTTCAATTCACTGGAAAGCACCGCGAGTCCCCAGTTCTAAGTCAGGAAAAAGGAAAACCACCGTTAAATCTATATTTAGCAGCAGTCTGGCTTTGCCGCTGCCAAGCTCTGGCTCCACAGGTCCCCAAGACTCAGGTGGCTGCCACAACAAGACCCTGAACCGAACTCCTAGAGACTGACTCCTCCTCCAGTAACGGCCTTCAGCCGGACCTGGATCAACTCCTGAGCAAGACC
>NW_010415814.1:10683-22709 GCF_000710305.1 Buceros rhinoceros silvestris | reverse complement strand
TGCAGCAGGACCTGGATCAACTCCTGAGCAAGACCAAAGCAGATGCCGCCTCCGCTCAGAGCGGGAGCCGTGCAAGGGCCCCAGGTACTTGTACCGACTAAGTGGTTGTTGCCTTTTAGGCAACCTTTAGCAACCTAGACCACCTTTTAGGGGTGGTCGTAGGATCTAAGTCAGGCAGGCACAGGTATGGAGCGTTACCATGTGTCTTCTACAGCACTTTTGCAGCACTTTCACAAATGCTCATTCTATCAACATAGTATACAAAAAAAGTTCAACCAATTCATTCAGGATGAAACTAAATAAATCTTCATCATAATTAGGGACTGGGTTAAGCCATACCATCACTCTGTCTTTGGTCACACCCACACTACTGTTCTGCTGCTGTATTAGCCATTTGACAGAAAACCCTGGCTCTTAAAAAACTTCTTCAAAAATAAAAAAGAATCTTTTCTCAGGTAATGCTGAATGCATCCTGAACATTTCCTTCCAGCTTCCCTACCTTAACGGCAGTGATACAGGCCTGACAGCAGCTGACACAATACGCCAGCTGGAGACCTCTCTTATGCCCAAAAGTTTCTAACCTTCCTGTCAAACGAACCGGGACAATCGGTAGGTAAAACTCAACTTCCAATCCGCAGCACCACAGATCTGAAGCTGGGAGCACCTGTACTACACAATTATCGCACCCTGCCTGAAAAAACATTTCTCTGACAGCTTCTGCTGCAGCTTCAAGAGCAGAGAAGCAATCTGGGTCACCAAATCATATTCAAGTGTCAAGAGTAAATTACCTATCTGCATAACACTACTACCACCCCATCTTCTCTCTCCAGGGAAAGTGGTTTACAGAAGTAAAGCAGTGAATCCCTCTTTTAAATACATTCCTTAACCATCTTTAAGTTTATTACATTTGCATTACAGTCATACAACTTGGTTTAGATAAGTGACAACCTCAGGTTGGCAGCGAGAATCTCTTATTTATAGGAACTCAGAGGTTTGGGATTCCCATATTTGGATTATGTGACTTTAATTTATTTATTTTTCCAATTAAAGAGTTCTCACTGCTCATGCATTTTTTATTCCCTAATGTTCTGTTCTATCAGGAGAAACATAAAAGAAGCAGACAACATGTTTTGGTTTGTTTTTTTTTTTTCAGTTGAAGACTACTTCTTTGCCTGCTCCAGTTTTATAATCTATTCTCTCATGCTCTTACCAACCCCCTCCATCAAACAGCTCAGAGCACCCATCCAAACCACAGCCTGCACTCACAGGAAAGACACTCCAGCGTGTTTTTTCACTGGAAAGCATTAATTTTTTCAGCAAAGTGCCTTTCTCCCTTTTACGCCTGCAGACAGCTCAAGTAAGGGAATACTGATACTGCTGGAACAGGTGAGTGTCTCTGTAGCAATACGGCTGATGAGAAATAAAAGAATAAACATCTAAAGCAAGCAGCCTTCCAGCTTACCTCCCGCCATTAATTCAACACGCTGAGAACAACTGGGGATTTCTATTTTTTAAATGAATTGTCAATAAATACATTTTGATGCAGTGCCTCCCACCTCTCAAACCGTACTCTCCACTATTCCCTCACTCCTAACACTATTAAACATTTTTCCTGGGCTGCTGCTGTGGCAGAGGACAAACACTGCCGTGGACAGCCAGGTACCACAGGCACCATCACCGGCTGCGCAGCTGGAACCGCCTCCCGGTGAAGACAACACCAGCTCCTGTAGACCTACGGCATCTCCTGGGGCTGCGCGCCTCCTAATGAGCAGCAGGATCCTTCACCTCTGCTCCCCACCAAATCTGGGAAGGCGGCAGGCAGAGTTTATTTCATTATACATTAACCCTTTAGTGCCACCGGCTCTTTAAGGACCCTCTGGCAATGACACACTTGCTCCAGCTGAATATTTACCGGAAGGACCCTGACAACCGCCTTTTCCCTAGAGCACGGAGCACAGATCCTACACAAATCCAATGTTTTCTAACCAGTGGACTCAGCACTGGAGATACAACAAAATTAAGAGCTGCATATTAATTTCCTTGTTACTTTCAGCACAGGTTTCACTTGTGCATCAGTTGTACAATCATTAAAAAATTACATTGATTACATTATTTTTCTAAGCTTTCAGAATCCTGCTGGAATGTTAAAACCGTGTTAGCAAGTACACTCGCTGCTGCTTATACCAGCTGCCTGAGATATATCCCGGGCTCGAAGTGACTGCCCGGGTCCATCACAAGGGCTCTCCAAGTCAGTGAGAAGAGTCCAGTGACATTCAACAGGTCTTCACTCTGGACTCTAAAGCATCCTCCTGTGTCAGCAGGTCCAAGTTCAAACTCAGCTACAATTCTCACTCCTTGTTCCTGAAGGAGCACCAAAAGGAGTAAGAAAGATGCAGCAGAAGCTGATTTCAAAAGTACTTGGGCAAATACACCTCCTTTGATACGTGTGCCTCCCCCACCATGTAACATCTCATTAGAACAGAGGCAATTACCCTGCTTTAATGATGACTCTTAAAAGCACTAAAAGGCTTCTACTAGTTCTCCAGTACTGCTCCCTAACCTATCCAGGTCTGAAAAACAAAGTCAACTTTGAACTAAATCCAAAAGACAATCAAGTACCAAATGTCAAAGCAATTTTACAAATCAGAGAGAGAACGTGGGTGATAAGGCTGGGAAGAATAAAAGTAGATTCGACTATTGGTCTACAAATTAAAACTTTCAGCTCCAATGTCTTCTGACTGACTGCAGCTTTTGGAGGCCAGGGACTAGCTTTGGGTATCAACATCAATCCTGTAGCAAAATTAGGTTGTGGCTGGATGTTCTTTCCAATGCAAACACTTTCGACGCACTCTGAGTTGCTACAGGTTAACTTCAGGATGACTGCAGTCACAAATGCCTCAGAAGAGGCGTTTCCTTCCAAATGGATAACATACCACCACAGCCCTAAACAAAAGGGGTGACACATCCATACAAATTCACACATATCCGTAAGGAAGGAATGTTGCAACACCCTTACAGAAATCCAGTAGCAATCCAAGGGATTCATTCTCTTTTTGCTTTGTTTTTACTTTCACAGAGAAAAGAACGGTAAGCAGAAAGCACAGAACTTCAACTAGACAGGTACGCTTCAAGCTAAGTTCTTGTTCTGAGGGCACCAGACCTCTGCAGGACATGGGACCGGTGACGACTGCAGCCACGTTCTCTCCCCCCGTGACTTGATTCTTCAGCTAAGTCTGAAGGAGCATCGCTTCTCACCAGGCATCCCGAACTCTGCCGAGCGCCGCTGACACCACCCGAACCTAAGACAGTGACAGATCTGTGTCGTGCACAGCTCTTCACACGGGACTCCGCATGCTGCCTGCAGCAGCTTTTCTAACACAAGCACCATGAGGGCTCAGGAGCGCTCGCAAGTACCCCCTCATCAGCTCGATCTTCATTTTCACTTCTTTTGACATTTATTGTAGTGTCATCAGGAAATGTTAGTGCAAAGAGGAACCGAGTCAAGATGTAATGAAGGAAACTGTAACACCAACATTCATGAAATGCTCTAGTTAACTGAACAGAGATGCTCCAGCGGAGTCAGGAACTTTAAGACTTTCTTTTTTTTTTTTTTTTCTCCATTTAAACTTCTACTGTGATCTGCCCTCGAGTCATGCTTTCAGAACAATTCCCATTACTTTTCCACGGGAGCTGTCATAAAATACCACAGATCCACAGCCAAATAGAGGCATTTAGGTAGGGATTTATGCTGGGAGCAGCCTTGAAATGTGCCTCCTCATGGGACACCCTTAGATGGATCATCCCTGTTTAGGGCTACCCGACAGAGATGACTACACACATTTATCACCTCCTACGATAGCAAAGCTCATTCTGTAATTGTATTCATCTATTGCTGCCTGTTGCTGCAAAGAAAATAAGGTCACAGCCATGACTCTGTGCAGCACTCTTGGCCCTGGCTAGACTTCTGCACTAGGCAGGCATCTTGCATTGTCCCATTGTGCCTAAGGTGGCAGCCAGCAAAACGATCTGCTAAGAAGGGTCTTCCTAAAACACATTTGCTGCTCATTAAGAGACAAAAAAGCCCAACAAACCATAGAAGGTAATGACACCTTGTCCCAAAACCCAGAATGTCAATATACAAAAAAGTACACTGTTGTAAGCAAACAAATAATATAACAGATAAACAAATAATAGTGAGATAAACCAGATGACTGAAAGGAAGGTGATCTTTACAAAGTGTACATTTCATGCCTCAATGAAATTAAAATCGCTCTAAGCATTTAATTGCTTCTAAGGTCCAAAGAAAAGGATTTAATAAGCAACTTTCCTTCAGATGAGATTTTTTACTATCAGCAGTTAGTCTTTCGAGAGAAGGTTACAACAATATTCTGCAACTGCACTGTCTCGTAATTACTTCGGTCAAAATTAAAACTTTTTCAAATGTTGCAATACCCCAAACTCTCCTAACACTCACCTAACTTAATTCTGCCTGCCTGAACCACATGAAGACTTTAGAGAGAACTACCTGCCACCATCACCCCATGCCACAATTCCAAAACGCATATGCTCATCTCACTGAAGGCAAAGGAGGTACTTATATTCATTTTAGTGCAAGAAGACACAAAAACAGTGGATCATTTTCATCTTACCTATTTTGAAGACCCCAATTTTAAGTTTGCTGAGTTTCCTCATCAACTGCTAAGCTAGCAAAACCTAAAATCTTCAATACATTGTGAGATCAAGTCCCAAGAGAAATTCTAGGGAAGAGAGATTCTAGGTTTGCTGCTTGCTATTCCTTGAAATCCTGACAATCTGCCATCTTGCAGCCTGTACACCTTTTAAAGGAAAAAAAACTGCGGTGACAGACAGAATGCTGTTCAGAAAATAAAAAGCACCAGTTCTAGACATGCAAAAAGAAGCTTCCAGGTTTCTCAAAAGTTTCCAAGTGGGACAGCGGCTAGAAAGAACTCAGTAAAAAGTGCATTCCTTGATTAAGTAAAACAAAATTACAATAGCTCTGACACACCTACCTATTCCTCCAGCTCTCAGGTAGGCTGCGTGGAGCAGCTCGCGACCGAACAGAATGCACGCCAATCCATCACACTTAAACGCAATCACAGCCAAACATAACAGCAGCTAGTGCCTCAACTACAGAGATGCATTTAATACTCCCCAGTCAGCAATCAACCTTTTCCACATTTGTTCATAATCACAACGAGTCATTTCATTTTAATGCTTTGTTTTCTTTTTCTTTTCCCACGGCAGTTTACTGTGCTTTTTAAATCAGATATTAAAAAAAAAAAACCACCACCGTTTCCAATTTTATTCCTGTAAGCAGAGGGCATTTTTTAAAGAAATATAAACTGCTGAACATATTTTCTTACCTGTTGCAGTCCACGTGGAGCAGAAGGTGGGACGCACTAAGCGACACGGCAATCTTGTGCCACTGCCCATCTGCCAGACGGTAGGGGAACACCTCTGTTCTTGACTTCCCATTAAACCTGTAGTGGTATCTAATCTCATCCCGCAGGCCACTGCTCTCCAGTTCAAAATAGCTGCATTTAAAACATGAGGGAGAATCAGTTTTGTTGTCTACTCAGCGTGGATTAGCTACTAGTTCATCTTTTACAAGAGGCAGAGAGACAAGACATGACAAAAATAGCAACGGCATTTACATGAAAACAGTTCATGTTCAAAATACCATTTGATAATCCTGGAAACTGAAATTCTCTTTTTACCCATAGAACTGGTTCAAAACAGATCCTTATTCTTCTCACCAAAATGTTTTGTACCAATTCCAGATTTGTAGGAAATGCAGAAATAAAGAACTGTACACATCCTTACCAACAGGCAAACAAGAAGTCATTACGGTAAGAAACCACCAGGTAACGATTACATTTGTATTCACCGTTTGCAGGACTCCCCTACATGTGATTGTGCTTAACTCTTTTTCTGACTTTTATTGTTACAGCTGTAATTGTTCAGCTTCGCAACCCGACAAGCACAATCAGAGCCTTCAGACAGTTGTCACCAGAGAACAGGCACAGGAGAGCTAACAAAGTCCGGCTGTTGACTGGCTTCATGACAGCGGAAGGAGCCAATTCTTATTCTAGGGTGAATTTAGCCCTTAGAGGTGGTAGCGCAGCAGCAGTGGAGCCTGTTCTACTCACACAGAGTATTTACAGCGTACCCCATCGAAGATCTCTTTTTCCTGCTCAAATAAAGCCCTGGATATAGAAAAGGAGGAGATGTAGCTCTCCTTTTACGGTACAAATAACTTTACAACTAAGCGCAGGTGTTTGGTGGTCCTGCTAGTCCCTACTCACGCTTACCTCCACAGCATCATGCATTTCCCAACTGCACAATGCCAATTTAACACAGCATCAAGGTTTAGACCCGGCTGGCAACCAAACACCACACAGCTGCCCTCTCGCTCCAGGAAGGAGAAAATACAGCAAAAAGGCGTAAGGGCTGGGACAAACGGCAGGGAGAACTCCCTCACCAGTTACAGTCACAGGTAAAAGACGGGCTCGGTCTAGGGAAACAAAACCAATTCAAACCACACAACCCCAACCAAATCACCAGCCGAATCAGAGCAGCGCAGTGAGAGCAACAACAGGGTGTTAAACACATCTTCCCCCACCCCTCCCTGCTTTCCCAGGCCCAGCTTTGCATGGTCTTCCCCACCACGCGGTGCAGGGGTGGGCGGAGGACAGGGGTCATGGTCAGTCCCAGTCCGCTCTATGTTGCTTCTGCCACTCTTCCTCCTCAAGGGAAACACTCCTCAGCCCTCCCCTGCAGCAACGTGGTGTCCCTCCCAGGGAAGACAGTCCTCCATAAAGTCCTCCAGCTGTCACAGGGCTCTCCCACGGGCAGCAGTTCTCCCAGAGACAAACCTCCCCAGCGCAGGTCATTGCTTTTTCAGGAGCCTTTCTCCACCGGTGATCCCTGCAAAGCCCCTGCTCCAGCACAGGCTCCTCCCTGGGCTGCGTAGGGCCCACCAGCTCACTATGGGCTGAGAGAAAATAGCTGCTCTGGAGTACCTTCCCAGCTTCTTCCTCACTAAACTGGGTGTCCTCATGGGTTGACTCTCTTTGACCTACCCCCGACAAAAAGAGAGCTCCCAAAACAAAAGGACCTTGGCAAACAGGTGTCCTCTCTTAAATATATTTATCACAGAGGCACTCATTGGCTCAGTCTTGGCCAGGGGTGGGGCTGACTTGGAGCTGGAAGAGCTTTCGCAAAGCTTCTGATACTCCCCCAGACCAAAACCCCATCAGACACAAACCCAAAGCATGTGGCACCTGAAAAACAGGTGCTAATTCCAGGTAAAAAAAAAAAGTCACAGGAATGAAATGTACTTCCAAAAGATACATGTAACACACCAAAAAATAAGTATCCAGATGCCAGTTTTGATTTTCACACAAAGCTTTTACACTGCTCGGCTGTACACGGACCTTAACAGCCAGCGTACACCCAAGCGTTAGACGAGGCATGTGCAGTTCACCCCAAATAGCTCCTACCACTGAAGCAGAGGCTTTTGAGGACACAGAACTCAAAACCAGAGTTCTTGGGAAGTAACTTGCTTCAGAGATAATACACTAGCTGGGAATCCTTGCAGAAGATCACAACACACTAGGAAAGGAACACCGAGACAATAAATCTTGGCCAAAAGAGAAACTCAAACCATCCTCCATCCTGCCAATGCCTTCACACCATCACGCTTTACGTGCAACGTATGAGCACTATCAGGTCACCCGAATCAAAGACTCAAGTGGCAAAATAAAAACAAAGGCAAAACCGAAACAGAATGAAAACACCGCAGGCACACGTACAAATAAAATACAGGCAGCACAGAGGGACAAGAAGAAGAAAGGCGGGTGTGGTGAAGGAACCGGCCTGCTTCATGCACTGAAAGGCACTCGGAGGGCAGAGAAGTTTTGTAACCGGGAGAGCAGAACATTGATTAATGCTTACCACCACCCCCCCACTGCTATACCTCCATCACGTAAGATACCTGGAGAGGGGTTTGTCATTATTTTATTCTGCTGTTCGGTAAGAGCACAGCCAATCGACAGAACACGCTGCTGCTGGCGCGCCCGAGCCAGCGGAGCACTAGGACAAGTACCGACAGTGAAGTCATACTCGCAAAGTTAAACGTTTCGTAATTGCCATCTGCTGTCATAGCACAGAAGGAAGTCATCAAAGAGACTTGTCTTCTCTCTTGTTCAGATAAACAGCAGCGAGGCAGAGAATGTCAAAAAAATGAGGGAGAGCCACATAACATTCCAGAATCTCTCACACGCAAAGTATTTGTATAAATACATACATATTTACATGGTTGATCACAGCAGCTCAAGAGCAAGAGATGCTCCTGTTGGAAGCACGTGGCTTCCTGCCATCATTCCTCACAATCCCTTCCAGCCACAGAGCTAATTGCTTCATACCCAATGGTTGGTTTAATACAAAAGCAACAGTCCAGCCCTGGAAAGGTCAGTCAGATACCGGACTTAATCACATCTCTGCTCCAGCATTCGACCAGCACGGGGAATTGCAAAGCAACACGGTTTCTCCTCCGTCAAGCTTCAGTGCCAGTAGTTACTTCAGGACTCACAACTGCTCGTGGCTCACATGCTGTGTTCGTTGTCGCTCTGCTGACTGACTTACACAATACAGAAGTGACTAGTTAAAACTCACTGGAAGAGCCAGCACTAACATTCTTCCACAGATACACCTGCCGCACTGCTGAGTGCCGCAGGACTGAGTAAAACACCATGACTTACCTCTTCGGATGCAGGAAAGGAGGATGGCAGCAGACAACTCCTGCACCAACTTTTCACCACCCGCTACCAAGCGCGAATCAGAAGCAGTTACGCTCAAACATCAGTAAACGAGAGTCAACAAAATCCCACCAGCAGCAACTGGCTAGCTCAGCCCTGCCTGTATCTACATCGAGTACGTAAAAACCACAAGGCGACATAAACCAACACTCTTGCAGTGATTTTTTTTTTTTTTGAAGATGCACCAATTCGCATCAAGATCTTGACTACACACACGCTTCACTTTGTTGGCAGTTCAGAAGATGTCGTCGTCTTTTCTCTACCAGAATATAACTCATGTTCCAACAGCTTTCTCAGCAGCAAGCAGCTTTCTCTTCTCTCCTCCTCCCACCAGACTCTGGAGAAAAGCCTCTTCAAGAGCAATGACATAAAGGCCACTCACTCCTGGAAATAAACACACCTGCTCTGCATTCAACTTCTCATCTGCAGGTTGTGGAATGGAAGACAAACGAGTGCAAAAACATAAGCTTAGGCAAGAAATCATGAATCTGTGAGATTAATTAGGAAAGCCAGAGAAAATATTTTAATATTTAGCACATCTTTGACTTGAAATGCCGTTGCACTATAAACCAACAAGTAAATAATAGGGGGAAAATTAACAGAGGGTACCATACAAAAGGCAAGAAAATGAACTGATCTCTAATGGGTTTTTGTAGGTACTTTTTTTTCTCCCTGCTGGATGAAAAACTGTCTGCATGGCCGGGCCCAGAGAGTGGTAGGGAATGGAGTCCAATCCAGCTGGCAGCCAGTCACCAGTGGTGTCCCCAGGGCTCAGTGCTGGGGCCTGTCCTCTTCAACACCTTTATCAATGATCTGGATGAGGGCAGCGAGGGCATCCTCAGTCAGTTCGCAGGTGACACCAAGCTGGGTGGGTGTGTTGATCTGCCTGAAGGTTGGGAGGCTCCACAGAGGGATCTGCACAGGCTGGATCCATGGGCTGAGGCCAATGGTATGAAATTCAACAAGACCAAGTGCCAGGTCCTGGTCTTGGGCCACACCAACCCCCTGCAGCATGACAGGCTGGGGGAGAAGCGGCTGGAAACTGCCCAGCAGAGAAGGACCTGGGGGTGCTGGTCGACAGCTGACTGAACATGAGCCAGCAGCGTGCCCAGGTGGCCAAGAAGACCAATGGCCTCCTGGCTTGTATCAGCACTAGGTTTAACATCAGGAAGAACTTCTTCACCAAGAGGGTTGTGCAGCACTGGGACAGGCCGTCCAGAGAGGTGATGGAGTCCCCATCCCTGGAGGGGTTTAACAGCCGTGTGGATGTGGTGCTGAGGGACACGGTTTAGGGACCCTGGCAGTGCAGGGGGAACAGTTGGACTCGATGATCTTAAAGGTCTCGTCCAACCAGATGATTCTGTGATTCCCAATATTTTGCAAAGTAGAAGAAAGCATAAACAGAACAAGCCAGGGCTCCTGAAAGGATTGCAGCACGTGGGACTGCCTGAATAAATGTACTGTGGGCGGGCCACATGTGAACTTCCAGTGCTACCATGAGATCCATATCAAAAGCCCAAGGGAAGTACTTGACTATTACAACTAGCTCCGCTTCTGCATCACAGCTGCACGAAGCCTGTGTGTCAACTTGCCACGACAGACAGCCCCCCGCTACCCTCCTCAAGTCCTTTGCCAAGAAGGAGACGTGATACCATAATTTACCTGTCAACTTGTTAGCACCAAGTGATGGTTTCTTGTTTTATTTGTTATTTCTTGATGAGGATTTATTTTTTTATATTTAACAGTCATGATCAAAAGTAACAGAAAAGACGAAATTCTCAGAACACAGTATAAGAAAGCACCTACAACGTGCCTCACACACGAATATTGTTACGGGAGGATAAAGCCTGACTCAGTGGTGTTAAATGCTTGTTTTTTCTCAGTCAGTCATAGTGAATATTTAACTGCACATCTGAAAGCTCATTTCACTTCCAGGTCAGGAGAAAAAGATGTCTACAAGTACACTGTAAGTTGGAAACAGCTGCTGTGGATATAATGAACAAAAAAGAAAAGTCATTATCAACATTAAATAAGAACATGTAAGACACCTGAAGCAGAAAAAGTATTTCTATAAGGTGAATTGGCTTAGTCCACCACCAGCATTAAAAGAATCACATGGGGTAGGAGTGGCTGGAAACTGCCCAGCAGAGAAGGACCTGGGGGTGCTGGTCACCAGCAGTGTGCCCAGGTGGCCCAGAAGGCCAATGGCATCCTGGCTTGTACCAGCACTGGTGTGGCCAGCAGGAGCAGGGCAGTAATTGTCCCCCTGTACTGGGCACTGGTGAGGCCACACCTTGAGTCCTGTGTCCACTTTTGGGCCCCTCACTCCAAGAAGGATGTTGAGGGGCTGGAGTGTGTCCAGAGAAGGGCAACAAAGCTGGTGAAGGGTCTGGAGAGCAAGTCTTGTGAGGAGCAGCTGAGGGACCTGGGGGTGTTTAGCCTGGAGACGAGGAGGCTGAGGGGAGACCTTATTGCTCTGTACAACTGCCTGACAGGAGGATGCAGAGAGGTGGGGGTTGGTCTCTTCTCCCATGTGACGAGCAACAGGACGAGATGAAATGGCCTTAAGTTGTGCCAGAGCAGATCTAGGTTAGGTATCAGGAAAAACTTCTTTACAGAGAAGGCTGTGAAGCACAGGGTCTCTTCCAACCAGATGATTCTATGATTCATCTACTCATCAGATCTACCCCAGCAGTGATCTTCACCTGATGCCCAACACCACCTCCCATTCGAAGATTTTACTGCTGCCACGTTGTGGAAGTGGCAGAGGAAAGGAGGGCTCACAGACTCCAAGGAAGACACCACCTCAAAAAGAGGGGAGCTATGTCCTTCTGAATCTCCTCAGTGCAGAGAGAACTTCTGGTTCTTATCTTTACCATGCTAACACCTATCACAAGACACTAAAACATCCCTCAGTGAAGACAGGGCACCATCTGGAAACACGTTACTCATTAAATACTCTGGTAAGAGCTCTAAGAACTAAAGCAAAACTACTTTTTGCACCCAATTCTGGAAATCTTCTCCTTTAACACTTTCAAACATAAATAAAGCACAGTTATCATCCTGACTTTACAACTTCCACCATCCCTGAGCGAGTGCCAAATGAAGCCCCGCAGCCTCTTTAAGGAGCAGCACCAGCACTTACAGCAGATGCTCCTAGCGCTACCGAGCAGATGTCCCAGGGCA
>NW_010415814.1:0-10562 GCF_000710305.1 Buceros rhinoceros silvestris | reverse complement strand
GCAGGTGCCCCGGGGCAGGGCAGCAGGCACAGATGCCACCCCTGCCACTATGTACAAACTTTGGGTTGCCATCTAGTCAAAACACTTGTGCAGCTGCTTGACACCATGTGGAAGAAGGTCACCAAACCGCAGGGGTTCAAGGGTGGAGGCACTGTTCACCTTGCACAGGCTGCAGCAACACTAGGGTGTCAGGTCTCAACTGCTAGAGAAAAAAAAAAAAAAAAAAAAAAAAAATCAGTGTCACAAAAAGAATCAGGCTGTTACTGAACAGAACCTTCTGGAAAGTTCTGTCAGGCTGATCAAGGCACAGTTTCTTATTTTTTTTCATAGCAAAGCAAATTGCAGGGAAGTTCAGAGACCAGACCATCTGATGCCATCAGCTGGAAGTTCAGGGAGCTTCTGCACAAATCTGCCTGTTTGGACGTGTTTGCGCATGTCGCCTTTTCACTTCATGACAGCATCGTGCCGAGCAGATTACCAGGCCGTTTAATGACATTTAATGATAAAAATGGCTTCAGGCACAACTGTGGTTCAGCGTCTTTGCAGAAATGCTTCCTGATGAATTCAGAGATGAACAGCCAGGGACGATCCACATCCATTATCACACAGATTTCAGGAGTTCCAATCTATGAAGGCTCTGTGATGAATCACAGACCATTACACTTCATTCCTTCCACTGTTCCTCACCCCTGACTGAGCATGTGTGCACAGCGGTACACGCAGCACATTGTTATTTCGGTTGTGTAGCCAAGTGGCTCAGCCTGGACAATGACATAAAACTAACAGAGATCTCATCCTAATGCTCCCCAGTGGAAAGCGAGTCAGGCCGAGAGCAGGCGCTGGGTGCACTGTGCTGCAGATAAGCTGGCAGGCACATGCCCGAGACCATCGCCACCGTCAACGAAGCAAAAGCAGCGCCTCTGAAAATAGAGCTGCATCTCCAAACAAAAGGAAACTCTCACCTCGCAGTAGTCACCACGGTTCTGTAGGGTACAGAAAAAGCCACAGCTGTCAAGGCAAGTACTTCAGTCGCTTCCACAGGTGCTGTTTCGTACTCTCATTACTCTGAAGTGACAGAGGAAGATCCCAAGCTGCATTGTCAAACACCGGATTTTGAAGAAATGCTCTTGCATGGTCAAGTGTACAGATCCAGTCCTCCACGACACGCACGTACTTACAAACCATACAAAGCTACTTTTTACAGGTAGTTTAAACACAGACAGACTGAGATGCCACACAGCAAAACCATATGCGGCAAATCTTCGGTTATGCGGCATTAGAGATTTAATGCTGTGGCAGAGATTACCTACTGGTATCACCAAAGCTCACGAGCAAAATCAGACTGACATCAGGTAGGTGTCACAAATAGAAGGATCATCCGTGACAACAAAGGGATCTTGCTGAAAAATCAGATTAACTTTCTACAGAAGAAAATGCAAAAGCTGAACCCCAAATGTTGCACAGAGACTCTGTCATCACCCACGTATTCCAAAAGTATTCCTCCAATACAAGCAAATCCAAAATAAGTTGAACCTTAATAATAAAGTCTTTCCAACCTCTCGAGCAAAAGCCTGAAAGCTCAATTTCACTGTGCTACCTAAACAGGATTCTTTCAAACATTTGTATCGTTTCAAACAAAAGGAACCAAGTCCAGTCAATTAAACAACTTTGTTTTTTTCCACTCAGACCACTCTGAGGACTACAGGAACCATGTTACATCAGCCTAGCTTGACCGTTTAGCAATAAAACCACTCACACTGACATTTCTATAAGTAAACATTTTGCCTTTTGTTCTACAAATATACTACATGGCAGCTGGGCATGGAAGCTGCAAGGCATTAAGCATTTATGATGCACAAAATACACATTTGTGTACCTGCAACTAGGCAAAGGTCATCCCAAATACAAATCTACTTTCTTCTTTTATCATATAAAGCAAAAAAAGTAGCCTCAACATCTGCCTGCCAGCTAAAAGACAGCTGGAGTCAGAGCTGGTACAAAGCAGCTATTCATTTTCATGGCATGTGTCCTAAGGATTGACCTTAAACATTTTTGTTTCCATTTCATATTTCTGAAAAATCTATCGTCACTGTGGCTGCTACCTGCCTACTGTCTGAAAGAGACCTGCGCTCTCTCCTATTCACAGCAAACCACACAGGTGGTACCACACGGCACCCTCAAATATAGCAGCACTGCTCCTACAGCAGCTTGGCAGGCTTCAGAGCTAGCCCGGTCAGCAGGACAGAAGGAGTGACCATCTGAAGGCAGATGAAGTCACAAAACTCCTTAGCTGCCACCTCTAAAACAAAGCAAAACAAACCCCAAGCCCACACATCGCTGTCTTTATATGCAGAAACTCCTACGAGAACCAAGGGGTCTCTACTAAAGGTAAGTATCTGCAAGAAGCAGCCAAGCGATGGGAGAAATCTGGGTGTATTTCCTCACAAGAAGCAGCAGCTCATCTCACAGTGAGGGATGCATCAGATTTCGGCACTCAGTTCCAACATGGCACATCAACCCAACGAGCTCGTCTTACAGAAAAGGACCTTGACAAAGAAACCAAGCATTGCTTCACACATCACCACTCCAAAACCAAGGCACCTTGTCCTCACACCACTACTGTAGCTCTAGAATGAACTCCATCCACTCTGACACTCAGAAGTCCCTGAAGGGCTCATACCCACAAGCCTCAACAGAAAGTTTGTTTCCCCAGCACACCAGCGAACCACTGGAAGTCCACAGAGCATTTCTGCCTCAGGACTTCCTGAATGGAGGCTGTCGGTGTTTTTAAGGACTTGGACTTTTTAAGGACTTAAGGACTTGGGACTCCAAGCTGGCAGTGGCTCAGGGATCATTGGGGGTACACAGTCTGGAGCTGCCAGTATGACCAGAGAGTCCCCGGCAGAGCTGTAACCAAAGCAGGGTGTCGCGCTGGTCAGTCCCTCCTTTCCTCATTCTCATCACTGCAGCAAGAGCTCAGCTCAGGGGATCCCCAAATCCACAATCTCTAAATATCGGATTTTAATAAAACAGAAGAGGATAACATAGCCTCTTAAACTAATGAGTTCTGCCACCGGAGTCCAGCTACAGTATTTGAAAACAAATTACCCTAATGGCTGTGTCCTTACACGAAAGGTCCTTCCCTCTGATCTCGCTCTCAAATTCAGCAGCTTTTCAGAGATTTCTTACATGATGACAAATTCCACACATTTCTGCTAGATTCCCAAAAAGAAAAAAATAAAGAAATCTTTTCCTTTCCACTCTCTCAATATCCAGCCACACGTCTGCTCCCTGCTGCAATCTGGTTGCCCTCAGTCCTCACCTTCCCCTCCTTTCCTCCTCGCTGGTGGCTTTCCGCAGCCAGCAGCCGGTCACTGGGCCAGGAAAGCACAAAGGCAGCATTACTAACCCGCAGACAAAACCCCAAACCAGGCACATCACCCAGCCTAACGGCCAAACAAACAAACCACCATTTCTGAAGAACATGTGCCAAACATCTAACCGTCTTATTAACTAGGAGAGTTTCATTCTTAACGAGCAGCCCCAAGTCAGAGGACGGTTTTCAGAAAGTTGCCTTCAGCCAAAGTTTGAGACATTTTAGAGCTTTGCCTATATCGGAAGGTCATCAAGCAAGCAAGCAGAGTAGCTCAGCATGTTGGAGAAGACTCCTGGGGGACCCACACATCCTGCTCCTGGCTGACCACAACACTTCTGCGCTGTGCAAACTCAGTTTTAAAGAGTTCCAAACTGTCAGCCATTCTGTTCCAATTGCCAACGAGGTCCAGTCGATGCGTTCCAACAGCCGGTTATCAGCAGCATGTTAATGCTTCAGAGAGACAAGAATTGTCAGCCTAGTGTACATAAAACACCTGCTCTCAGCAGGGGAGCCGCAAGACAGCGGGCAGCTCCTCAAGCACTAACTCCTCTTTCACAACACTTGCGTCAGTGGAAGATGTATAGAATCTAACAGTTCTTCCTCGCTTTCCTCTTTTGCCTCCTTAAACCCAAAGCACAAAAGGAGGTGGGCTCAATTCTATTTGCTTTTGCATCTCTAAAGACCTTTGGGGAATGAAAGAAAAAAAATCTGGAAGAAACAAAGCTCACCTGCTTATTCCACTACGGAGAAAAAAAAAAAGCCTCCCCTACTTCACATCACCTCAGCCAGCGGGACAGAAGTAAGGCTGGATCTTTATATTCTCTGTACAGCTTTCTAGTTTAGCAATTCTACATATAAATATTAATGAGGATCTGACCTTAACCCTAAAAGAAAAAGGTTAATGGATACATTTGCAGAGTTTCTCCTTCCCTTGTCGAATACTGGGCATCTCGGAATCCAATATACATGTAAACGTTATTTTTTTCAGAGAATAATCTAAAATGTAGCATGGAGTAAATCCAATCTTCCAGTTTACAACCAGGGTCAGAAATCACTTGCATAGGTTTCTTTTCATTAATTAGGTTGCAGCTTTTAATTTAACTAGCTTGTTACCCTTTTGTGTTCATCAAACAAAAGCCTTCCAACTCCTATTTGTAAACATGCAGCTTTCCACCTATTCCTCAACAGTCTCAGAAGCTGTTCATAGCATCACTGGAAGGAACTATTCAATGATGTCCCATGCCTGCTTCACTTCCTCACTCAAAACTAAGAGTAAATATCTTTCGCTACGAGCCTGACACATTTATCAGAATCACCCTGAATATTTACATCAGCGCAGCTCGCTGTTACATAGCCAAGGGCCAAATTCTCTGCTTGATAAATCCATGTCACCACAGCAGTATAATTAGCTTACAAGTTTCCAAATATTTGGTTGGCATAAATTTTCTGAAGTTTGAGTCCTAGACATAAGTTATAAGCATGAAAACACAGAAAAACATGAAAAAACCTAACCTTCAGAAAATTTAGTAATAAAATAAAGATTTTAGAGCTCCCTGTAAGACAATCTTACAAGCATTCATCTTATGACTAGCTCTCTAGTTCTATCATGGTGGGATCTTCCATTTTGAAACACTCTTCAGAAAGAATGACAACTCATGGATAGAAAGTCAGTATGAATAATCGTGAAGCGAACACAGCAGACGGACGTGGGACACACACAATAGTAGGGAGGAATAAGCGACCTGTCATCTTACAAAACAGGTAGATTTTCATGCTGCCCCTTTAGTAACCGGTAAGAGTAACTAAAGCAACAATGACTTGTTTGGGAAGGCAAGGCCAGGGGGTGGGGACACACACAAGACACAGGGCCCTTGAAAAACGTACGTAACAGACCTTGAGAAGAAGGTCAGTAAGGGTATTATCCTATTTTTAGGGCTAATTCCTGAGTAACGGCTCCTCTGCTTACTAGTTTAGTTTTGCATATCCCACATTACAACACCCAATTTCTCTGCTTTACACAAAAACATGGTTAAGAAGAAAACTTCTCTTTGGGGGGGCAGCTTGTTATAGAGGAACTAAATACCCCGCAATACCTTCAAAAAGGTATTTACCCCCATAAATACCTTCAAAAAGTGAAGGGGAATTTAGCCTGATGAAAGACCAGAAAATCCGATCCAGAGTTATTACCTCCCACGTCATGGCCAAATAACGGTTCTGTGTAACACACTGTGGAGACTGTACATCCTCTTGCTTCCTTTCAGGTAAGTACCAGCATCCCAGGTCATGTGTACTGGTGCTGCTCATCTGATTTGAGGAGGTTCAGATCAGCAGAAAAACCATTCTGGCATCAATCCTTCTTGATACCATAGGTCTATGATGCTTACACATGAGCAGTGGTTCAGTGGTGGCTACCTCCAAAAAAATCCCCAGCAATTAAAAAGTCATCACTGAAAGTCTGGGCAGCAAATGATTTGGAAGAGCTAGTCAGTGGGGTGACCGCTCACAAAAAGAATGCTTGCCACTCTTCTCTGGGTGCCTTACCCGTTGTTTCCAACCATAACCCTTAGAATTCCTGCCCTAGGCAGGAAATCACAGTCAGCTCCTCTGGCGAATGGCACCCATTAACCTGGGTATCTGAACATCCGTGACAGATATCTCCAGCTACTGATCTTGGCCAGCAGTGGGGAGGGAAGGAATCATCAATACACCCCCTGAACCAGCAAGAAACCATCACAAAAACAATGCTGACTCCATCTAATTTACGTCCTTGGGCTTCGGACCATGCAAGGCCGGAGCAGGTAAGGAACAGGCAGACAACTTCCGATCAAACTGCATTAAACCACTATTGAAATAAAGATTCATTACAGGTGGGATTTTAACTATCTTGACAGTCTTTCCCAAGTGTCTCAGTGGTCTGGAAAGTAAGAGGTTGTGAGCAAAAATAGCTCACAAAGATCCTCTAGGAAAAATTGGCGAGCATAACTCTCCAATAAAGAAGAGTTTCTGCCTTCTGCATCCTCAAGTGACATGTTTGTTCATCCTGTACTACATCTTCTTATAACTTAGAAAAGAAAAATTCTAATCTTCAGGGGTACCACTGTATTCCAGATAACCATGCACACCGTCTGCACGTACTATCAAACTGTTCCATTAGACTTAATCTGTGTTAATTAAACTTTTCATTTTCCAAGCTGTATTTTAATACATTTGGATCATGAAAACAACGTCTTTATCACCACTAAGCTGATTCAACAAGGTAAAATATCAAAGATGCATTTACCATCAGTGCAGTATAAATGCTGTCCATCAAATAATGATATAAATTAACATCTCTAATTGTTGCAAAATATCCATTTAGCGTAACAAAAAAGAGATTTCCCACAGACGCACGGACTCTGGTACCAACAGCTAACACAGCTGCTTCTTTCATTCAGGTGTGTTGACCTTCTGCGTGTTCTGAAGTCTCAAACTTTGAACTTTGCCGCTCTTGGTAGGCTGATAACTTAAAAACACTATGTCATTAACTACAGTATCTCCTATTTTGCACATTCCATAGTCTAAAACTACACTGCTGATGTCATAAATGCACCCTTCTACTTGTTCCTGGAACATAATGATGTTTCTTACCATTCTCTTTGCATTGTCTATTTTCATAGATACACGGAAGGTTGAAAAATGCTTCACAAAAAACCTGGATGTCACCAGAACAGAACCATGATAAATATCAAAGGCGTAATAGAAGAATGTCAAGGGCCTGCACCCATTTCAGTTCACATGCAAAGCCTGAGTGACCTGAGCAGTTATAGCAACATCAAAGAGGTATCAAGCTGAAAGTTCTGCTATCAGACAGATCATAATGCAATCAGGGTCCTCTTCAGCCATGCCCCAATCTCTGCTCTCTACTTCTCATCAGTGTGAAAGAGTATTTTCTCCACTGTCATCCACTTCATTAATTTCTGTCATCCACGGGTTTGAAAGCACTATCCTTAGCAAGGTCCAGGTAGCAGCTTAAGAAACTAGAGAAACAAATAGTGACTCTGATTTAAGTGACACTACACAACAAATCTGGAAAAGAAGGATAATTGCAGTGATCAGCTGATGTTCAGAATACAATAGCAGTCCTCAGCAACACTGGACATGCGTGTTTCGACTCTCACCTAGAACTACACACTCTGAAACTGCCTCAGTTCCTACACAGAACTACAGAGGTTTAAGCGAGATTAGCACCTAGTCCTTCAGCTACACAGATTTCTCAACAGACGTCTATGAATTTGAACTACTAGAGATAACCTCAGTGCCAAGGACAACATCAGCAGCGTATTTTGTTCAGTCAAGATTGCTCCTGCATAGCACACCTCTACGAGCCCCTGCTCTACTCACCAAGATAGAGGAGTTCAGTAGCTAAATTTAGAAGAGGCCGTATCTAAAAATTCACGTGGCTTGCATTGATAATCATCACCGCCTGTCTAATGTAACCTTGAATTTTGCTGAGTGCGTGTATGTGTCCCTACATGTGACAGTGTCACGTGTTACTTTGTCAATGGCTCGCCTCAATGCCCTCTTTCTCAAAAAATAAATCAATAATTCCTTAACCTGGCAAACTGATTGTCTTAACCATGACTTCAGAGAGCTGCAATGGCCAGGTAAAGCCTGGAGGAATTAAAAGGTAATGACAAAAGGAATGATCCAGCAAGAGAAGGAAGTCAGGAAGAGTTGGAGGGAGGATCCTTGTGTAAGATAAAGCAATATTCTTACCCATTGAGACAATAGCCTGGAGAAAGAAAAAAAGGAATAAAGTAAAAGACAGACACCAATAAGAAAGCAAACATGACAGAACAGTACGACGATAGCGTGAGGAAGCAGGACAGTCCTCCCCTTAGCTATCCTTGTCCAGATGTCTCTGCTGTTGCGCTAGCAAAAGCCATCATTGATGATTTAAATCACAGAATGCCGGGTTGGAAAGGACCTCAAGGATCACCTGGTCCAGCCCTTCTTGGGAAAAGCACTGTCTGAGCCACTGCCTTCTCCTTCGTACACTTTCTCACCAGAAGGCAAAACATTGAGCCAACAGTTGTGATCGTGGACACGATTCACAAAATTAAATACCCATCGGTTTATTTTTTTCCCTAAAAGAAATCCTGCAGAACGGCTAGTATTAGATTTGAAAGGGGACCGGCCAAAGAGCATCCTGCTACTCGTATAACAACGGAAAGTCAGACTAGATATAGGGGTCCTTCAAGGCCAAAGAAACTACGAAAAAAGCATTCACCAACTCACAAGTATGAGACTATGACACAACGCACGCTTTGAAACATTAAAACACCATTGGAATTGGATTTGGGGCGATAATACAAGGTACACTTTTTTTGTTGATAAACTCATGTCTGTCACTATAACGGCGAATTAAAGAAACCTTTTTCCTCCTACACTGACAACAACAAAGGGAAAAAAAGAGACACAAACATGAAATAAGAACATACTGTGTTTACACCAGGAAGAAACCACACACATCACCATATAGAAGCACAAGTAGCTTAATTGCTGAACCTCAAAAAAGAAAACATATTCTTTTAAAATGTTTTATAACAGCGAAGCAGGAAACGTCAGCTTAACTTTTATGAAAAAGCAAACTCCACAGTGCACGCAATACGCTAGGGCAGGGAAATTGCCTCACGAGGCTGGTAACTTCCGAGCACCTTGCTCTGTACCACACTGGTTTTGATCCTTCAGTGTAAGTTAATTTATTTTACAGACCAGGACACATAAATAATGCATTCCTCCTGTAACAAAAAACCACCAGCAAAAAGGAGCAAGTGGCAGACAATGAAGAAAGGCTTTAACTCGCATGTCAGATTTTATAGCCCATTTTCCAAATGGGCCACCAAACACTCGGTATCTTTTACATCGCTGCTGCTACAAGAGAGAAACTCTTTGCTCTTACCTGTGCTCTAACTCTCGGATGGACAGTATAACTCCAGAAGTCGATGCCTTCTGCTGCAAGGTGGCCAGAAACGTGAACTCACTCTTATTCCGGAAGAGCTGAATTAACTTCTCACTCACGTGGGGCGCTGCATGGATTTCTCTTTCTGTATCTAGGATTTTTGTTTTAAAAAGAGAAAAAAAGAAGGAAACAACGTCCAGTAAAAATGTTAAGTCAGAAAGATTCAGATTATATTCTGCATTTTCCCATCAATATTTTTCATTTTTGAGAGCCACCTACCATGCTCCACCGCTGCATTTATCCAATGACAAACCCCAGACCCCATCTCTGTCACCGTGCCCACTCGTCACTTTGACAAGCTCACAACTGGTCAGCTGCTGGTTTTCTGACAGAATTTTGAACGGGATGCCAAGCCGTTGGTGTCTGCTGTGAGCGGATTAAGTCGCTGTAAATAAGGTGTGCTGCAGCCAGATAAACAGGCTCCTAAATTGTGAGGGATCCCAGGCACTGCCTCTCCCAACACAACTCACCCCGCTCCAATTTCAGATTCTACCACTGACTCCGCTGCCACCTCTCCGTTGCACAGCAGAGGAGACCTGTCCTGGCATCGCGTACGGCAGAGATGTATTATTGCTAATAATGCTACACGGCCGCGCTTCTGCCGGAGAAATAACCGCCAGACCCGCTCGCAATCCACTATCGTTCCGGGGATTTCTCAGTTTGAGCAAGCAAAGCGTGACAGCTCATACAATATTTATTACACCACAGTCTGACCAGGCGGATCCAGAGATATCTCGCTAATCCGGCCGATGTCCAGGCAGCAGCACGCCTGCTCACATCTGATCTCCTGAGACCCAAATGAGCCACCTCCCACCACACGCATTTTTATCTCATCCTTTTATTCGCAATATCTCGTCGCTCCAAAGACAATTAGGGACAAAAGGGAGAAATCACAGCATTTCACTCTCACACTAGGCCCTTGTCACACATTTGCAAGACCTGTGCCACTTGTGCTTCCTGGATGTCACAACCAATTAGGAGCCCAGCGCGCTTCCTGTCAGAAGGTCTCCTTTGAAGCCAGAAATCCCGGCACAAATTCTCAGCTGGCAGAAAACCACGTAACTCTACGGAACGCTGAGAATCCAGCCCAGCATGAAGGCTGGAACGCACAAAGGAGTGATGAGATTTACAATTCAGAGTTTCACTGCAGGGGGAAAAAAAAAAAAAAAACCAAAAAAACCCAAA
>NW_010415813.1:37084-46998 GCF_000710305.1 Buceros rhinoceros silvestris | reverse complement strand
GTGCCCGTGAAAGAGCAGCTATTTAACTGAAGTGTTAACAGGTTAACAGAGGAGCTGGTAGCTAAATCCAAATGTTATAGGACTGTCCAGACTATAAAGACATTTATTGCTATCCTCTTAGCTTCTTCATGTATCTATAAAATACGGTTTGATAGTCTGCCATTCCACTAAATAGCATGCATCTACATCAGTAATGGAGACAGGACTGTGGTCCAACCCCTCAGAAGGGCTACCTTCACCAGTTAATAACTACACGTGATTTATTTTTACAATAAGCACCTTTTTTTTTTCTCATTAACTTCTGTTTTCCACCAATCCCAGTCCAATCAGATTCTTGGAAATGGGAAAATGAGGAACATCTTTTTCACACATTGACTTTTCCCAGGCAGCTTCAGAAAGAGATAAGGAGCAGTCTCAGTAGCTCTCACATTAACTCTGGGTGCTTCTCAACCTTTCTAGATGAGATACTCCGCTGTCTGTGTGTATTTAGAGACACATTTGTGTTCAAATACCAATCCATGTCTCCTTCTCCCTTGCTTTCCCCTCACCATTAAAAATAAAATAAACAAAAATAATACAGCTTGTGGATGATCCAGGTCATCTATTTTGTGCTTAGGCAGTCTATACGAACAGCACCCATGGGACCTGTCCCAGATGGGATTGAGATCTTGTTGATTTCTATCCCACTGTGGATTTCCTTATCACAAGGTGATGTCAGAATAGCTCAAGTACATGCAGCTCTATGGACATCATGATGATGCAGAGGAATCTCTTTGCCTATGGTCTCTTCTACCTAATCCAATGCTGCATTACAAAGCATTACAGAACACAGCATTACAAAGGCTTATATCTGCTGTATGTTTATTCTTTTTTTTTCCTTTATTGTTTATTCATGACAGTGACTCAGAAATTATGCAGTATTCTAATTATCACAATTGTGTCCAAAAGAAGCATTTCTATTACAAGTACCTCAATTTCAGTATTTGGACCACAGGATACCATTTAGCTGCAGCTGTTGAAATTGGCTGAATTTTTATACCAACTGCTGAAGCTATAGTATGGCTATGTTAATCCTACCATTTTTCCATTTTTATTAGCACAAAAGTAACTGAATACTAAAGCTGCTCAATTTGCATTACAAATTCATTTCAGTAAAATATTAGCAAGCATGAATCTTTATAGTTACTGCATCAAATAAAACTGGCCTTTTGAGTATACGATTTGTTTAAAAATAGAATTAACCATGAACAGTTCTACAGGGAATTCCTGCCCTTTTGTTTTTTCATGACTTTTAAGCAGCTTTTTCTAAGGCAGAAATCAACATGGATAATATTACAACTCAGATGGGCAAAATAAACAAGTGCAATTTCCTTTAATCACCTATGAATATGCAAAACCAAAGTATTTCTTCTGTGCTTCAGATATCAGAGGCTTATTGCTAGTGTAGGAAAGCTCTGAAAAGAAACAAATTGAGGGAAAGTCATTCATCTGAGAATATTCAATGAAAAAACACATCCTTAATCTCAAGTAGATTAGGTGGCAGGATGATTTAGGTATCATATATCAGGTATCATTCCATAGAGCCCACAAGATTTGTTGATTGTTTTTCAACCTCAGATAAGACAGCGTCCTGGATAATTGTTACAATAGTCCCAAACAAACAATGAAACCCGGAGAACAGCATGTTTATTTTCAAATATTTATAGAGTGGCTTGGATAACTTTGGCAAAGGAAGAACAAATCTATCTTAATGAGTATTAAACAGCAATTAAAACTGCACAAGAGACTCCTTGTTGTAAAGAGCTTAAAGCCTAGTTGCAGGCAATGTACACCGAGCAAAAGGAAACAAGACACCTCAGACATGGTGGATAAGGAAGGCCAACAATTGTGCTCTCGAGGTCACATAGCAAATGATGACAGCTGCATGATGCCTCTACACATGTTATTAAGGAGAGTCTGATTCGGACATAGGTTTCCTTACTATACTAGAGTAGCAAAGGAAGTTTGATTTGAAATAATATTTAACTCCTGATTGGGCTAAGGGTCCATTTGTCAATCTGAGCAAATTATCATGTCAAGAATTTGCAAAATGCCTGAGCTGCAATATCTATCTATGTGTGCTCATCAGATATGCATAAATTCAAATTAACCATTGAAAAATGAGAAGGCTGAAAGAGAGCTCTGCTCCCACAGTTTGCTAAGAAAATGCACAGATCCTGAAGCAGCTACTCAAATGTCAAGATGTAACATGTAAAAAAAAGAAAAATAGTAGATCTTATGTGTGAATCTTACTATAATCTTGTTAGGAAGGTACAGGAGAAGCAGCTATGTTAATACTTTGGTGAAAAAGGATTATGAAAATATTCTATATGTAAGGGAGAAGGCTCCTAGGACCAAGGAAATTGGTGTTATTTATAGAGCAGTGACTGCATACAGTAAAAGCTAAGGTGCTTAGAAGACCTGGACAAGGAGAGGTAGTAAAAGAATTCAAAGAGCTTAGTACTGGCCTCCATTTGCTTCTTTGGGAGTTATGAAGTTATCAACAGCTACACAAACCCAATATAATTTACTTACCAAATAATCATAGCTGTATGTTTTTAACATTTTTATACTAGTATCACTTACCATCCAAGTATAAAGTTATGAAGAGTCAGGCTTGGTGTTCATAAAAATTTTGAGATCTTCAGAAAAAAGTAATCGCAAAAGCCACACATTTTATAGTAAAAATAAGTTAAGACTCTGTTTTTTTCCCTTTCTAGTATTACTACCTGTAGGATAAGATTGGAGGCAAAATGCTAGTCTGTGCCCTTTGATTTTTATGTGCAATCCAACCCTGCTATCTCTTTTCAGCTGGAATTCATATATGAGCTGAAGAGTAATAATTTTGTTTGGCATGTGTGATATTGTCCAGCTATGTTTACAAGAATGCCGAACACAGCTGAGTGTTTGAGTCTCATAATACACTTCTACACAGTGATTTCATACCCAGTGCTGTTAAAAGCGGCTAGGGTCACTAGCTTCCCATCTAACATTTCTGGCTCATGGAATTTTTCAAATTGACAAATAGGTTCAGTGTGGGTTCACCACAGTTTTTGAGCTTTGCTTTTTGCTGATACTTCTTAAAATTCCAACTCCTTCTCCCTCCTTCTCCCCAGGCATTCCAGATTGGATGTAAATAGACACCATTCTCATTCATGTCACCTGTAGTTATGATTGCCTTATGACTCCTGAATTGCTGGGAAAGTATACATTTTCTGTAAACTTTTGCCTTCAGTATTTAGCTGCTTGTCAGTTTAACATTTGTTTTTCTGATGCCAAGATATATTGTGTATAACTCTATTCAGATTCCAGATTGCACTTTTCTACTAGTGGTTCAGAAAGTTTAAGTAAAATGAAACTTAACAAAACAGAAACAGTATTTTTTTTTCCTTTTCGTGAAGTTTGATTTTTTTTTTCTACATTTATCCCCGGTATTAATATATAACACCATGCGAAACCTTCATCAAGTGTAAATGAATACAACCTTGTTTAGGTGAACAAAAGATGGTGATATAAGCAACTGACTGTATGGTCCCAAGGTTAGAATTTAACATTACTTTTGCATATGTTTTTCTCTAATGTGGTTCTGACTGCTTCATTAATATATTAGTTTCTACTACAAAGAAGAATATACTCATTTGCCTTAATCTAGGACAAGATGAATCATATGGTTATTATCTTTGTGTAGTGTAGAACACCTGAGTGGGCAAAGAGGAACCCCGTGGTAATAACTCCTGACCTGAGAAGTAATAGGTGCATTATGCAGACAGCTGAAATTCTTTAATAAAAAATTAATAATTTGGCAAAACAGGATTCCCAACCTGCAACCATATTATAATGAAGTTTTCAGAGATAAATATTTTGTACTAATAGTGGCTAAAAACAATTTTATACCATCCTCTTTTATCCAGCATTCTGCATCTAAGGCACTATTTTCTTTACAAGAGTAGTAGCACGGATCACCTTTATTTGAATATTGTCATGCACGGCATTCATTATTTCAATGTGATCTTCTGTCTGCTTTTGAATTTAGTCTCTTCGAGTTGTGTTTCTGAAAGTATTCTCCCAGATCTAGTTGCAAAGTCAGTCAGTTGCATTGTTCTTAGGCTGTTTTACACTGTTTTATTTTTATGGGGATGCTGCACATGTCTTAATTTAATCTTGCATCTGAATGGTTCTGCTAAATTGTGCAAGCAAGAATTTATCCCACTAAAGAGAATGCATTTTATTCACATTTGGCTTTGATTTAAGATGTATCAGTACCTATTAAATGTGCTGGTAGTTAACACTATCCAAAACTTTCCAGTATGTTTTTTTTGATTTTTAAAACTCTGAAAAATACTCATTATGAGGTAGAAACTTTTTATCCAGATTAATACTTTTATCATTCTTAACCAAATCATCTCTACTCTTTCTGAGAATACCTTGCGTCGACCATCTAATGATGACTTTACAGCTATTTATTTGTGAAGCTCTACCACCTTAATGTGTGGTTAGATAGGGGTTTGGAATCTGTCTGGGAGGGAGGAAGGACATGACTAATGTGATTTCTGAAATTTGCCTTTTGCCATGTCTTGAAAATAATTGTGATATGACCAAATGACTGTTAAAAATTGCGGTTCACATACTTTCAGGAGTGAAAGCTTGAAACTTACTGGCTTATTTCCTTAAGGTGTCCACAGTAAGAAGGACTAGGAAGACAGATTAGGTAAGATGAGGGTTAGAAGAATGACTGATACGGGGAAAGGAGGTATCAACAACGGAATGGATGAAAAGCAGAGGGAAGCAGAGTGAACAAGCTTATCACTGCTGGAATAAATGTCTTCCACAGCCCGGGATGGTACTTCTCATTCTTTTATTGTCTAGCAAGTGTCTGTAATACATACAGGAAATGGAGGATTATTTCCCCTGTGGAGTCCGGGCCACATAAAATGAACAGATGTCTGATCATCATGTGATTTTTTTCCCTCATAGGCTTCTGCTCAATTCAATCTAAGTCAAATTAAGGCACTGACCAGATATCTACTGCAAATTAATTTTTATCCTCACCGCTGAGTTCACATAGCTTCCCACATAATTAACGCTAATTTTAGGATTCAGAGAAGTGATGATTATTTCTTTCCTTTCATCTTTAACCTTTTGATGCTGTGGAAAAAGGAATAGAATTCCCTCCTTTCCCATCACCTTCCTTCAGCCTGAAATTTAGACTCACTCCAGAATAGCCCAGAGACTATAATTTAGGGTAATCTCCCAGAGTGTGAGACATCATATTAAGACAGGACTTAAACCTTTGTCTTTCATGCTATCACCTGAGCTTCGGAGTTCTAGAAGTAAAATTCCTCACTAACGTTGACCAGTACAAGTTTCTCTGAACCTGACATGCTTCTGCGGAGGTGTTTCAATGATACAAGAGAAAAAAAAAAGCCATTACAATGAGAAACTGAGGGTTGTTGAGTACTGCTTTGGAAAGCCACTAGAAATAACTGGAGGGAAGCAGAGAGTGTAAGTCACCTTTTACATAGTTTGGAGGGTGATAGAACTTGAAAAAGATGATAGAAATATGATGCTTCTATCACTTCTCAGAAAGCAAAGGAGAATTTCAGTTGAAGCTGTTCTTATACCAACCTTAACATTCTCTAATTACTACTTTTTGGTTTTATTTTAGAACTACACAGAAGCCTCATAGTGCAAGAATGGTATAAACAATGACCTAAAGCAAGTGCTTTCTAAGTTCAGACAAGAAAGAATTAAATATAGGTTGTGATCAAGGGAACCAAGCTAAGTTGTAGGGTAAGGCTGTTGTGTCGCACAGGGAAGAAAATACTGTTGCATGGGTGAGTAATCAGCTCAGTGAATGGCCTTAAGACAAATTAATGACATCAATTTCCTTTACCGGACTTCTGGGTCTTGGCATTGTAGAACTTGCTATATAAAACCCAGAGAAACAGCAGGTGAATTTCCTCATGTACTTATTTCCATCTACTGTTAATAATAGGTGTCTTATTACATATTCATATTCACTCTTCAGAATAGATAAATGCTTTAGTTTGCTTTCTTGATTTTGCTCTATTGATTTTAACTGAAAAATGTATGTGGCAGTTATGAAATACAGATTTTGACAAGAAAAATTATCTGTAATTTTTCTTATGAAAGAGAAAAAATATAGAGAAATGAGCAGTAGGATGAGTACAAAATAATGTATTTTCTTAAAGAAAAGAAAGATCAAGAAAGGTATGGGGGTTTTGTGTTTATTTAAAGTAGTTAAGGTTGTAGATTTTTTTGGTGGCATTATATTGATTTTTCAGTTATGAACTAGATCTTCAGCAACTGTGAAGTAAGATAATTCTTATCCAAATGTTGCTGATTAGCATGACCTAAAAATCTGGTTTACCCTGGTTTACCGGGCACAGACTTACTATGGAAGACAGGCAAATGTATTGAGGAAAAAGCAGTCTGCTTTATACTGTGCCATGGACTTGACATAACTTTGGTGTATTTTTTTCATGGAAGAATAGTAGACTAAATTTTAATCCCTTTTTATAGCTGTGAAAATAAGGAAGCTAGATCAGAACATACTCGAGGATTCTCTCAGATGGTTGTGAAGTATAGAAAGGTTGTGCATTTCCATATTTCACTGGAAAAAGAAGAGAGTGTTTTTAGGTTTTGGTTTTTTAGGGGGTTTCTTTTGGTTGGGTTTTTGGTTTTGTTTTTTTAAATGCAGTTACCAGGGAACAGAACGATGAAATAAAACTAAACACCTGATATCCCTTCATGTCATAAAACGTATTTCTTACAATGGCCTACCTGCCGCCAATACAATTCTATAATAAGCAGCAGAGGTGTATCTGCAGTAAAACTGGGTTAGAATGAGCAGGACTTACCATCTACATTTCCAAAGGAATGGATGAGAATTATTTCATCCACACATCAGCATTTCCCTGCTCTCTTGGGTTTTCAAATTACTCTGAATTACTCAGCCAGATATGCTTCTGATCTTTAAATACAGTCACATCTACTTTGCAGCAAAGAAGAAATCATTAAATACATTTGTCTTTTTTAAAAAAGAATTCTTACTGATGCTCCTGGATTTCTGAAGAATAGTGAACAATTTTTCCAAAATCAACACCTGAGCTTCCAAACTAGGCATTTGTTTTATAAATCATGATGTAACAATGGCAGTTATCTACAGAGAGAAATTCGTAAGAAGTTACAGTGAGATCTTAAAAGTGTCATTGATCACCTTTCTCTACTATGAAACACCAGTGAAACTAAACAGAAGCGGCTCATACCCTATGTAAAAAGTTGTAGAGCTATTAAAGAACAACTGTCACAGTATAAATATCCTTGCATGACACCATGTGTAGGTAAGTTCTTTTGTCATATATTATCAGCTTCCACTGAAAATGTTCATAAGAACCATGCTTCTTTCATACTGCAAATACAGAAAAAACCCCACCACATTGTATCACAGACACTACTGAATGAATATTTGACAAGGACTAGCTACTTGAATGTTACATCCAAGAGTGATCTCAGAATGATGCTAGTATTAACCTTGGATAATTCTTCTATTGTTCAAATTATTGTAAAATAAAATTGACTTTTTTTGGAATGCACAATAGAAAACAAATCAAATAGACGTATATGTATTTCTGCATATTCATTATGAAAACATCTTTAATTTCATAATTTTATTCCAACACGGAGATGTACCTTCCCTTTGAATTTCTAATAAGCTTTCCAAATTGTAGCTTGTAGGAGAAAATGTTGTAGTTTAATCCGGCAGGCAGCTAAGCACTGCACAGCCATTTGCTCACTACTCACCACTGGGATGCAGAAGAGACTTGAAAAAAAGTAAAACTCATAGGCTGAGATGAAGACAGTTTAATAGGACAGAACACAAAGGGAAAATATAATTATAGAAGAATATATTAAAAAAATGTGATGCCCAATGGAATTGTTCACCACCAATGCCCAGCCAGTCCCTGAGCAGCAGCCACCACCTCTGGTCAACTTCTCCCCAGTTCTATTTTTCAGCACGACATCATACGGTATGGAGTATCCCTTTGGCCAGTTTGGGTCTACTCTTGTAGCTGTGTCCCCTCCCAGTTTCTCGCACACTCCCAGCCTCCTCACTGACAGAGCAGCGTGAGAAGATGAAAAGTCTAATTCGTCAACAACTAAAACATCAGTGTAGGCAACACTATCCTCATCCTAAATCCAAAACACAGCACTGTACCAGCTACTAGGAAGAAAATTAACTCTACCCCAGCCAAAGCCAGGAAAGAAATAAACCAGGAAAATATTCTGTAACTGGTTTTCCTCTGTGACCTTACACTGCTCGAGACCTAAAATATTACTGTTGGTTACACAGTAGCAAATGTTTTTGACATTATTTTATTAGATTCCATAGCAAAGGAAAGGAATAGTACATCAATGCTTTATATTTTCTTTAAGGAAAAAGCTGACCTGGGTCACAGAGGGCCAATGGGAATATATACTATAGGCATCATATTTATTCTGTTTGCAAATGCCAAGTGATTGAACATCTGCAAAGCCATATTTAAAGAAAAACTTTCCCAGACATTTTGATAGCTTTTACATCTGTAGCAGTGTACTGTGGGTCATATTAACTTTGCTGCAGTTGGACAAAAACCATTTCTGTTAGGATTTCATTCCATGGCTAACTTCTGTGAGAAAACTATTCTGAATATCTAAAAAATAATAATTAAAATCCCAAGTTTAAGAACACCCTTCTTTTTATGCTTCTAGAAAAGTCCAGGTTTACACACAACTTTACTCTTTAAAGGTATTGGCTAGTTCAGAGAATGTTTAAATTCAAGAGGTAGAAAACCACAGCTCTGTTCAACTTCATTTTTCTAGAACATATTTCTCAATTACTTAATATCTCTGCAACACTGTCAGAAAAGACAGTAATGTGGTGGATTTTTGGGGTGGTATCTTTAGTA
The DNA here is from genome assembly GCF_000710305.1 of Buceros rhinoceros silvestris. NCBI lineage: Eukaryota > Metazoa > Chordata > Aves > Bucerotiformes > Bucerotidae > Buceros > Buceros rhinoceros. The sequence goes on along the minus strand of NW_010415813.1, from coordinate 37,990 downwards.
TTGCAAATGAAGGGTAAATATCAACAAACTCTTACTTCTTTTGAGGGAAGTTACAGAGCTTTATTTGGCTGCGTTCCACATTTTGCATATTCCTTGCTGCTGTTTCTGTGTGCTGTCATTTGAGACAGTCTCCAATGGGAGTTCAGAATGTACTGAGTACTCTGGTAAGATATAGAAATTATTAGAACAGTTTTTCTAATATTAAGCAGTAATGCTTCCATTGAAGTCATCACAGAAGTTACTGTTCTAGCTCGAGTAACTAAAATGTTTTGCTTAATACACACGGTTTCTCTCTGAAATAGAGGAATCTGTTCCCTTTTCACTATTTCCTTTCACTTTTCTAAATATATTGTAGCTACTGTACTAGTTTCTTTTCTTACATAGTCATTTTTTTTTACTTCTAATTTTCAAACTAATTAGGCAAAAAATACGGAAATTAAAATTTAAAGAATGGATTCCCGCTAGGTGGTTCCATCTTGTGTAGCTGGAGGCAGGGAGCAGAAATCCTAAAGAAATCATTACGTCTGCAAGGTGTCAGCATGAAGAACTACTCAAGACACACAAAGCACTAACTATGACAAGGTAGAACAGGAAAGCTCTTCGGCTTTGTTTTTAAATGCTGCACATCTGCTTATCCTTGAGACACAGGACAACTCCTGCAGTTTCTGGGCTGCTTATTTTGCAGGTCATAAAGCTTTATACAGAGATTTTGTCATCAAACTCAATGATCTGTGAAGGAGCTTGAATTTACGGACTCATCCAGGCTTGATTTCAGGACTTATGCAAATGCTGCTTACTTTTCTTATCTTTTCCCTTCATTTTCCATTCATACTTTTTAATAAAAAACTCCTTAATGATAATTACAATTTATTTTTTTTAAAAAGGTGCACTAACTTCAGTTAAAGA
>NW_010415813.1:27237-36991 GCF_000710305.1 Buceros rhinoceros silvestris | reverse complement strand
AAGAGTGTTGGACTAACTGATGGCTGATTGGCAAGGATCTTTTTCTTAGAGACAAAAGACCAGATGAATGTAGCAGAGTGTATTATCCTCATGGAGCTCTTTTTCAGATGCCTCTTGAAATAACTTTTTTTGCCAGAGATGAAGTGCGTTCTCCAAATTCAACCTGGAAGTATAAAATAATGTAAAACAAACATTCCTTTCCTCTGGAAATTATTTTTTTTTAATTAGAGACAAAGTGTGGTTGGGCTAAAACACACGATCTTCTAGCTTATTTCTTGAATACTTTCTATCTATTTTTCTATATATTATTTGCCATTAATTTTTAAATTGAACTTAATAACCGTATTTTTTCATGTGTAACTCAGTCATTCTTTTCTTCCGTTGCCAGCAACAGAGAAATGCACCTCAGACACTGGATGTCCCCAAGGTGCATGCCTGTTTCCATTGATCGTAGTCCCTGTAAGTTTTGGTCAGGGTGCTTCCATCTTAGCCACTTTGATTAAATGTCTCTATTCAAGTAGGAAGATCTTTTGCCATAATGACAGAAAAACGTCATTCTAGATGTGATAATTTTATTCCATCTGGATAAAAAAAATAATTGTGTTGATTGACTTCCTTGAAGGCATACCGCATTTTCCAGATATTAGTAGACACAAAGGCCTCTTTCTCTGAATTTTATGAAAGTAAAATACATGTGTTTTTTTCTACTGCTTTGATGCAGAAATTGAGAAGGAAGTTAAGGATGATGTAATTGTGAATTGAAATGAGCAATTATAGTAAAGCTCCTTGAAGTCAAAACGGTATTTAAATAGAATTAATTCATAATTCAGTTGTTAGAAATGTCTCTTTGAGGGATTAACTTTTCATACATTACCAAAATAAAATGCAAAGAATTAGTTGTTCTGAACTAAGCATTAGTTAACTGATATCATTGAGTAAGTGGTGCTATATTCTTGAACAGACACACCCACACACCCACACATACACACACACCCCCCCAAGATAATTTTCCTTAGCAAACAATACTAGCAATAGCACTGCTTTCTCTTTCATGTACATTTTCTACTGTGTTAATGATTGATACTTCCTATCATATAGGTAAAAATAAGGTGTGTGTTAGATAAGGCCAACAAAATGTACTTTTGCTATTAACTGAGGATCAAACAGAGGTTGCATTCTTGTCCTTTGAAAATGTTTTTAACTCATGGCACAATGAACACATCAGATTTTCTTTTTTAAAGTCAGATTTTTGCATGTCACAATTGCTTTCTCTTCTTTATTAATTTTAGGTCTATCAGTAAATTGGTCCCAAAATTTCTCACCTATAGCTTAGGATCACGGAGAACAAAGCTTGTTTGTTTTTCTTTGTAGTGTTTAGAAGGAAAAAAACTTTCTTCATGTTGAGAAAAAAGCATAATAAATTAATAAGAACTGGCAGGATTCTTTCAGGCAATGCTAGGTCAGGAGAGCAAAGTAATAAGTGTATATTTTACACTTATTACAGGCTCTGGGAAATAATGGAAATAGTGTTAGGTAAGTTACAAACCAATATGACCTTCGGAGATTTCCTGAAAAAAACGAATGAATTTTTGAGACTTTTGTGCATCATTTTGCCAGCTGGCCAGATGTTTTACATGTCCATCCCAAAGCACCATCTGTCTTTCTTGTTCTTCTTTATCTGTCACTGTATTTCTTGCGTGGCATCTGCAGATTGTAGATAAATAAGAAGTCAATTTGCTCTAAAAAAAATTGTAATTTAAATAGACCACAAACTCAGGAAAACCACAAAAAGAGGATGGAATTAACCCATATTGCTCTGGGGCCTGTCAATATGGTGGATGCTGCTATCCTTTTGTTAGATCTAAGCTAACTGAATTCACTATTTCCCACAGAGCGAGTGGTACTTAGCCAAAAATGATTGTAGATCATGCCGACGTCTCCTATACTTAGGAAACAGCTGTCGGTACAACCTGCGTCACTCAGAACCAGGAGACTCAGGGCTTCCATAAAGTCATTATTGTTAGTTTATTTACTTGTAAGGCTATCAGTTACCTTCATGATAGGGTCATTGCATCCAAGCTGCTGGACTCTCAGCAGCACTTGTCAGTGCCAACAGTTATCATTACATAAAAGAATTTTGTTGCATTCACATCGCTTGGATGTGCATTCATCAAATGTTTTTTACATCTGGCCTCACTGGATATGATCTTCAGTAAATGTCTGAAATAAGGGTGAAATTTACAGCTCACAGTCTGTCTCAAGCAAGATATAGTTATCACACCATTCTGAGTATGGGTACAAATACAATACAATGAATTTTACAGGAAGTAAAATCAGGCTTTTCTTACCATTTTTTTTTAAATCCTGGCCCACCAACAACCATGCATTGAAATGATACCACCGTTCACAAAAATTACATTTTTCCTGCAGGCTTTATGCCCAAGAGCAAAGTACTGTTGTTATTTCTTCCTTTGCTACAACTCACAAACTCCAGGCGTGTTTTTAAGTCAAAGTCATCTTTTCCAAGGAATTTTGTCATGCATTTAATGCCACCACTGGCCTTACATATGAAACTTGGACAGACCTGGTCAACTCTCCTGGAATAGTTGCTGTTCTGAAAAGAACAAGAATCAAGAAACCTTTCTGGTAAGAAATGTGACACTGTCATTGATTTAACCAGAAGTGCTCCAGAGTGGTCCTACCCAATCCTGAAAACCTGGCATAGACCACATAAACATCTTTCTTTTCACAGCATATGTGAAAATCGCTGACACCTGCACACTTAGATTTAAGGTGTGTTTCATATACCTGTTTTTGCGTATTTGGGGAAAAGGCAATTTGGGCAGAAGTGACTTGTTTTCATGAGATAATTTTATCATATTTATCAACAAGGAAGATCTCTTTTTTCAGACATGTAGACACAATCCATGGAGTATGCTTTCGATTATGTATCCAAGAGCTGAAACACTGCTTATGGATCAGCTCTTGTTGGTTATCTTTCAGGAAAATGAATTGGTTGATAAATAAGAGGCAAGTTAAAATTTCCCTTACAGGGTGAGGAGTCTATGTAGCCAAGATTGTCGGTGCACATTTACTTAAATTTGTTTGTCTGAAGTGCCAAGCCTTAGCCACTTACCTGGTTACCTCTACAACCAATGAAAATGAAAATTCCAGTGGGTGAGTTGGCCAACCACAAGACATGAGGGTAAAATGCACTCATGGGAACAAGGTTCATCAGTGTGAATCTCACTATGAGTTGTTTGTTTCACTCTCCTGAGAAAATATAACCTGAATATTTGCATTTTAGATGGCTAACATTACATGAGGAAGGGCCACTGGTGCTAAAAAAAGAGCCAGTGGGGCAAGTCATCAGCAGATGGATCCATTGTGATGGATCTTGGTGAGGATATCATGGCCCAAGAAAATGCTAAGCTCTCTCCCGTAAATCGATGGGAAACCTCACTAGCTGAGCATAGAATTACATGAGACTAAATGGCAGCTTGATGATCTAAAAACCTGTTTTGGCACCTCGCTCCAAATACGACACAGATATATGCTGTTTATGGAAGCATGTTGGTCAAAGAACTTCGTGAATATTGGTTCATTTCAGTGATTGAACTGAAAAATAAAATAGAACTGAGAGTGGGAATTCAAATGTTCATACCTCTTCAGTAAGGCAAAATGTTTCAACTTAAATCTTTTTTTTTTATCTGAATTATAAGTTTTGTTTTACAAGGCTCAAACTGCTTTTAAAAAGATTCACAAGGCCGGGGTTCACAAGATCAAAGAGTAGATGATGTTTTCCTCACACTGTATAGTTATGATATTCACCCAGGAGAAAAGAAACATCCAGAATCCTGTTTATCCACTTTCTAATTCATTCACTGGGCTTCAACTTGGATCTCAGGCTTTGGCAATAAGTTTTATAACTCACTATCTTAGTGACTGTTCAAAATTCAGGATCTCAGTCTTTTATTCAATGTTTTTTGTTTGGCATAAAGATTTATTTATAACCTGGTCTCAGGGTAATATTTTTATCTCCTTCTCCAGATGATGACATAACCACAGATCTGCAAACTTTTTTATTCTGATTAATACTGAATTAAGTAGGACAGAGGCCCATTCCAGTGTATATGATGGTATAGAGTTTAGGGCATTCATCTGAAAAAGAGATGGCAGCTCTTAATTCAAATCCATGATCTAAATCAGGAGGCAGCCTTGTTCAATGAATGAATTAAATTCTTTCACAGCACTAAGAAGTGTCCTGCACCATGTAACTGCCTCAAGTATTTTTCTTAGCTTTAGTCCCTTTTGGCCAGTCTAGGGGAATAAAAAACTACTTTCAAGAATACTGTGATGATTTTTCTGTCCTTTTAGATATTTGTGTTGTGCGTGTGTCAGTATGGCCAACACTTTTCACCAACTCAAACCAGTTTTGTCAGTGTTTACATACTTCATAGAATCACAGAATCATCTGGTTGGAAGAGATCTTTAAGATCATCGAGTCGAACTGTTCCCCCTGCACTGCCAGGGTCCCTAAACCATGTCCCTCAGCATCCCATGTACATGCCTTTTAAACACCTCCAGGGATGGTGACTCCACCACCTCCCTGGGCAGCTTGTTGCAATGCTTCACAACCCTCTCTGTAAAGAAATTTTTCCTGATATCTAACCTAGATCTCTCCTGGTACAACTTAAGGCCATTTCATCTTGTCCTGTCACTTGTCACATGGGAGAAGAGACCAACCTCCACCTCTCCGCAACCTTCTTTCAGGTAGTTGTAGAGAGCAATAAGGTCTCCCCTCAGCCTCCTTTTTTCCAGGCTAAACAACCCCAGTTCCCTCAGCCACTCTCACAACACTTGCTCTCCAGACCATTCACCAGCTTTGTTGACCTTCTCTGAACAAGCTTAAGCACCTCAAAGTCCTTCTTGAAGTGAGGGACCTAAAACTGGACTCAGTATTCAAGATGTGGCCTCACCAGTGCAGAATACAGGGGAGCAATCACTTCCCTACTCCTGCTGACCACACTGTTGCTGCTACAAGCCAGGATGCCATTGGCCTTCTTGGCCACCTGGGCACACTGCTGGCTCATATTCAACCAGTTGTCAACCAACATTCCCAGGTCCTTTTCTGCTGGGCAGCTTTCCAGCCACTCTTCCCCAAGCCTGGAGTGTTGCAGGGGGTTGTTGTGGCCCAAGTGCAGGACCCAACACTTGGCTTTATTGAACTTCATACTATTGGCCTTGGCCCATCGATCCAATCTGTCCAGATCCCTCTGTAGAGCCTTCTGACCTTCAGGCAGATCGACACATCCACCCAACTTGGTGTGGTCTGCAAACTTACTGAGGATGCGCTCAATCCCCTCATCCAGATAATTGGTAAAGATGTTAAAGACAACAGGCCCCAGTACTGAGCCTTGGGGAACACCGCTTGTGACCAGCTGCCAACTGAATTTAACCCCGTTCACTGCCACTCTTTTGGCCCAGCCAGCCAGCCAGTTTTTTATCCAGCAAAGAGTACACTCATCCAAGCCATGGGCACCCAATTTCTCCAGGGGAATACTGTAGGAAATGGTGTCAAAGGCCTTACTAAAGTCCAAGTACACAACATCCACAGCTCTTCCCTCATCCACTAAGTGGATCACCTCCACTAAATGGATCACCTCCACTAAGTGGATCACCTTGTCATAGAAGGAGATCAAGTTGGTCAAACAGGACCTGGCTTTCATAAACCCATGCTGACTGGGCCTGATCACCTGGTTGTCTTGTACATGCCAAGTGATGGCACTCAAGATGATCTGCTCCATGACTTTCCCTGGCACCAAAGTCAGACTGACACGTCTGTAGTTCTCTGGGTCCTCCTTCTGGCCTTTCTTGCAGATGGGTGTCACACTGGCTAACCCTCAGTTGATTGGTAACACCCCAGTTAGCCAGGACTGTTGATAAATGACTTCTTGCAGATGGGTGTCACACTGGCTAACCCTCAGTTGATTGGTAACACCCCAGTTAGCCAGGACTGTTGATAAATGACGGAAAGTGGCTTGGTGAACACTTCTGCCAGCTCCCTCAAAACACTTGGGTGGATCCCATCTGGCCCCATAGACTTGAGCACATCTAATTGATGCAGTAGTTGATTTACTGTTTCCTCATGGATTATGGGGCCTTGATTCTGCTCCCCACTTCTGTCGTCTAATTCAAGAGGCTGAGCATTCAGTGAGCTGGTCTTACCATTAAAGACTGAGGCAAAGAAGGCATTCAGTACCTCAGCCTTATCCTCATCCTTGGTCACTACATTTGTCCCTGCATCCAGCAAAGGACGGAGATCCTCATTATCTCTCCTTTGGCTGTTAATGTATTTACAGAAATATTTTTTGCTGTCCATTATGGCAGTGGCCAAACTGTGCTCAAGCCAGGCTTTAGCCTTTCTAATCTTCTCCCTGCCTAGTCTTGCAAACCACCTTATAGTCATCCTGAATGACCTCCCCGTTTTCCATAGGCCGTAGTTTCCTTTTCTTTCTGAGCTCTTTGTTCAGCCAGGCTGGTCTTCTTCATTGTTAGTTTGTCTTACGGCTCACTAGGACAGCCTGCTCCTGAGCTTTGAGGATTTCTCCCTTGAGGATTGTCCAGCCTTCCTGGACTCCCCTTCCCCTCAGGACCTTCTCCCAAGGGACCCTACTGAGCAGTCTCCTGAAAAGGTCAAAGTCTGTCCTCCGGAAGTCCAAGGTGGCAGTTTTACTGACCAACCTCGCTACTGCCTCAAGAATTGAAATATCTATAATCTCATGGTCACTGTGGCCAAGATGCCCTCCAACCTTCACATCACACACAAGTCCTTCTCTGTTGGTCAACAACAGGTCCAACAGGGAACCTTCCCTGGTTGGTTCCCTCACCAGCTGTGTGAGGAAGTTGTCTTCCACACACTCTAGGAACCTCCTGTACTCTTTCTTCACTGCTGTGTTATATTTCCAGCTTAAATCTGGTAAATTAAAGTCACCTACAAGAACAGGTGTCACCTGTGGTGAGACTTCTCCTAGGTGCTTGTAGAATATTTCATCTATTTTGTCTTCATCCATATGTTGGGTGGCCTATAGCAGACTCCCACCATAATGTCTGCCCTGTTAGCCTTTCCCCTGATTTTAACTTCAAATCAATATCAACTTTCCTTTTTGCAGGGAAAATTTGCACAGCTTTTGTCGGTAGTTCTCAGTGGTCAGCACTTCCCAAAAGAAGGGTCTTGGATGTGCCCACACAGAGTATGTTCTACAAAGTTACAAGCGGCTGGTGTCCATCAGGATGCCCAGTATTTTACTTGTGTATTAATAACTATGTATAAATATGTGCCTGAGGCTGATCATCAGGAGATTCCTTTCACAGGCAACAAAAAGGTGGCAGAAGTGAAAGTAGGCATATAACTATAACATGTAAAGCAGATGAACTATATTGAGCCTGCTCGTGGAAAGTATTTCCTTGGTGAAAAACTATAATGGGTTCTCTTCTTTGAGGCATTTAAGAAGAAATAATTTTCTATTGTCTGTTAACAAGGGCAATATACACCTTAACATATAGATACTAAATACCAATTAAACAAAGTGTTTTGCCAAAATAACAGCATTCAATTCTTCATATCAATCAATCAAAATATTAGTATAATAGTCCATAATACAGTACATACAGTATACAATAAAAAAGTAACCATCTACATTTCAGAGGTCAATCCTTCAATAAACTCTGTTCCACTGTGCTCATATAATCCTTTGTGTGATGAAGTAGACCTAAATGACATATCTGTTCTTCCACAGTAAACTGCTTGAACGATCAGCATCAATGTGAGAGCAGATGTTACTCTTTTTTCTCTTCTGGTTGTAAATCCATGCCACTTTTGGTGACTTTGAACAAATTATATTGAAGGTCTTGCACAGAGGATTTTACTGCTCTACTATTCATATACATATATGCCTTATAATTTCATGCTGACAGCTTTAGTGATATCTTTGTTGGTTAATTTGAATGTAATCCTTTCAGGTAGTGGACATCCAACCAGCATTTCTGAAGGTAATTAGTGAATCACGTAAAATGCTAATGGAAACAGGTAATTACTTGAGAACCCATGGGTAATAGTGGGAGGTAATTATTTCAATATCTGCATGCTCTTACCCAAATTGCAGATGGATTGCCACAGCCTTGCTCTAGGAAAGCCTGCAGTGTCACTACTTCATTTTGAAAAGGATGAGAAAAAATCCTCGCTTAAGCACGGGTGCATTTCACACCATAAAAGGAAGCATAGTCACATAAACACTTTAATTTGATAAGATACCCTGTAATTTTTATAGGCCAAAGTAGTGCAGTGTAAGGAAAATGCAGTGCTTCTTAAAAGCAGATTTTTATTCTGTACAAAGTTGATTAGAAAAATAAGTTTCATTAAAACATGGATGGAAAACATCTGGTTATATGGCAGATGGTAATTCAGCTATCAACACATCCAACTGTTAAATGAATGGACTGATTTAATACCAAAAGTATGGCTTTCCCCCCTCTATGGCTCATTCATTTGCAGAATGTTGAAATTTTTTTTTTCATATTAAGCTGAGCTCTTCAACAATTCAAAATGATTCAAGTCCTCCTTCTCCCCCTTGCCTCTGGCATACACCTTTTCTATTCTTTGTTTTAGCAGCAATGCTGAAACAAAGGAAAATGATTCATCCCTAAATGTGGAAAAGTGGAAAAATTGTGTATCCTTTCCAGGCATTATAATACACTGGGCCAAATTTTTGGCTGCTGTAACATTGATTTCTAGGGAGTTGAACTGACTCTATCTGGTTTCTCCTAAACCAGGAGGACATCCTGATCAGTTCCTGAATTCCTAGAATATTTTCATGCTAAGAAGTATTACACTAAAGATCTCTTTAGATACTCTTGTCAGAAACAGCTTCCTACAATGATTGCAGTGAATCCCACCCTTAAAAGCAGTATAATTAAACCATTACAAGGCTCTTCACACAATGCCTTTGATGATCTTGGAGACCAGCAAAGACTGTCATTGTACATGGACCAGAAGGCATTTCTTGGCTCTTGACTCTTCACTGCAAAAGGCTACATTCTGCCTTACATTATACTTGTGCAACATCATTGCAGTCAAAAGAGTTGTGAAACTGAGACCTGCAGATAGATAGAATTTCAAACGTGTTTCCCTGCATTTACATTGCTCAATTGCTGTGCACAGATTTCCCTGATTCGCGAAGTTCCTAAATGTCTGTATGCGCTGCAAAGAAGATTCTTAGAATTGGATACTTGATTCTTTAATGAGTGCAGCAGTTTTTTGTTTGATCCTGCAATTATCAGGAAATAAAACTTCCAGTCTTGGAGTAGCAGGGAGAACCCCAGAGGGATACTGACATTGAATGAGTGCATGGCAAGTGGTTCAGACTTGGCTCAAAATCTAAGAAAGGTCAAGAAATTGTTAAGTAGAGATTCTTTTAGTATTGAAAGGGTGTCAGGACCTTAAGAAAGGACTCCTTTGTGGTCTGTACTAGACATTAGCTAACAGACCTAGATGTATTTCAAGTAGAAGAGTAGCTTTAGCTACTGTTAATAACTATTAAATTTATGAGACCTGTACAATATAATTAATTAATTGACTGTGAGGTTATCTGGATGAATGAACATCATAAGCATACTAGGAACTAAGAGTCTCATAGAACAGAAAGGCACTGATCAGGAACAAATCTGTATTGTGGAGTTAAGTAATGGAAAGAGT
>NW_010415813.1:18258-27142 GCF_000710305.1 Buceros rhinoceros silvestris | reverse complement strand
AAGAGTGAGAAATTATAAAAGTCACCCTTTTTTATACCTCCCAAAAGAAACAAAAGCTTGTAAAAAGGTATAAGTATAGACATACAACATAGCAAGTACAATCAAAATATATATTAAAAAATGTAATGAAGTGGTTTCTTGGTCATATTGACAAGAAGAGAAGAAACAAGAGAAGGCAAAGCTACTATAAAGATAGGAGCAAAATGATATATTTTAAAATATGGGATTATAGTATTTTTTTCTATTTTCAGTGAGAGATTTTCCATGCAATCGATGTTCTTGATTTGGACAGAGAATGTCCTTTGACGCACATAAGCAAATGCTGCTGTGGCTTTAGTAAGTACAGGAAATTTTCCACCTTGGGAACTGACACTTGGTCTTCTCCTTTGAATGTCTGATGTTCATACTAAATACTTTAAATCAATACATGACGTCCTCAACTTCACTTTCTGATGGCTTGAAAATGCATGGTAAATTGTGAAGTTCATATATCCAAATGCATAGCCACAATATAACACAGTCAAAAATAACAATATTTTTTATTAAAGTTACATGGCTCTTTTAGCATGTAAGTCCACTGGAAAAATTTACTGCTCCTTGAACATGGATCTTTTCTGTTGTATTCGCATAGCAATATCATTACATCCAACAAGCAATTCTTCAAAGTTTTTAAAAATCTCTTCCCTGGAAGTGGGCGCTTAAATAACCTACCAAAATCACCGCCATTAATCTATTGATCAGATTTCTCCACAGCAAGTGTTTCATCATTTGTTTTTTGAAGTCTGCACCAGACAAGCTTGTCAGTGAAAAATGCCTCTGTCTCATTTAGGGGAAAAAAGGTGTGGCATGCAAGCTATTTTCAAGCTTCATTAGGAATTGAGCATGTTAAAAACGTCGACCATATTTCTGGAAGTACCTGTTATAAGGCTGTGTAGAACTCAAGTACATATAGTAATCCACAAAGACTATCTACTTTTGTTTTCTTCAGGCTGGGTTCAAAACTCACTGAATGCTGGATTTCTTCTATCCAAGATCCCATTTTGGGAATGCCCTCCTATTAATGAATGAACTGCAGCACGGTAATTGCTTTTAGCACATGTTCCTCTCCAAGCAGAATCAAAGCATAAATTTGCCACCAATAAGGGCACTGGACGTGCTGTCTTAGTTGATCCCCAAGGCAGTTCAGAAACCTTTTTTCAGAACAGGGCTAGATAGGTGAAACCTCAGAACAAATTTACACACAGATTTGCAAATTGGTGTAACTCTGTGTAAGTCAATAAATATTTCAGGTAGAAAACTTCTATTTCACTTCTGAAGTTTTCTTACTTTCAGGGTACACTTCTTTGGAACATAGTGTTTAAAACCAATTTCCCATGAAGTGAATAAGTGACTCATCAAGACAAATGTGTCAACCAGGAATTTGTATTTGCTGGTGTGTTTCAGAGATGGGATAAATGAGCAGGCACAGCTTGAAAAGCCGATCAACCTTTAGATAGTGAAGAGCCTGCAAAAAAATTGCTGTTGTGCTGCTGCAGTTGTAGAACAATAGGCGTCTGTTTCCAGACTTACAGTAAGTGAGCGACAGGTTGTTCAACCTGATGATCAACAGGTTGATCATTATGAAATGAACTTTTTCTTCTTATTTTTTTCTATATTTTTGTTATGGTTTTATCCATTCATACAGATAATGTTAAATAGTTTTCCATTACTTTAGAAGATATTCCCTTATTTTCATTTTTTGCAAATTCACGCTTTGTGTAATTTAAAAAAGTCAATTCACACCAGTAAAATAAAATGTGTTTTATAATACCTTTTCTGCTAACTGTTCTCCAACATTTTTTCTAAGAATTTGTGTTATTAATGAAGCTAGACTTCAGTAACAATAGAAAGAAACTAAAAACTAAATAAGGACATTTTGAGGCAAAGGCTGACTCACAACTGAAGAATGCAAAATAAAGCGATCTCTAACAAACGCTAAAACTTAAAATGGCACGCTATTCTAAAGGGACCTAATATTACTTTCTGAATTGAGGTGGCAATGAAATGGTAGGGTTCGACTGACTCAACTTTTCTTATACACAATACAGGTACCTGAGCTGGGGATTCAGATCTCTTCTGCACAGAGTGAACAAAAAGAGAATTTTTCTGGCGTGCAGCTGATCTCATCTATAATAAACATTTTACTGTAAGTGAGATGAGATACCATCTGCAATTACCAGTTCTCCCCATTGGCCATACAGACAGTCTATGCACTTAGTTCAGATGCTCAGATGCTGATCTCTTTGCTGTATACATTTTGTCAAATTGTATTATAGGGTTGTGGGGATTTTTCCACACAAGTAAACTAAGGAAATACTGTTGACAAGGAGCTGGTGGGAAAGCACAGACTATTCCAGGTTAGTGTTTCATTTAAAAACTTGAGGTTAATATTTGATCTTTCTTCCACCTATGTGGTTCTACAGTGACCTCAAAAAACTGTTGAATAGATCTTGATTTATCATTAAGCAGATAGATAGTATTATGATTTAGCTTTAAGCATGTGAAAAATACCATGCTCATTCAAGTTTTGAAGTGAATAAGTAAATCAGCTATTTTATTTTTCACATCATAGTTTCATTTGAAATACCCCACTTCATTATTGTTTTGTAATATGGTTTTAAAAACACCCACTTCAAAACTCCTCATCCAGGACCCAGTTAAACTCACCTGAATAAATCTGCTTACAACACAAAACTGTTGAAATCAGTCGACAAGTTCCACTGAGCTGAATAGACACACTTGAAGGGAGCATAAATCTTTTCATAATAAGTGTTACAAATTTTAGAAAGTTCATAACATTAAATCAAAACCCATCTTAAATGCTCAGGAAAAAACACATATCTCTACGCTATTCTGATCACCTTCACATTTCAAGCAATTCTATCCATTTGAATATGGTCCTGAAACGCAGCTATAAGTGATAAAATTGGGGTGTTTATTTTCTTTTATTCAAATTTACTTGTTTTCCAGAGCTTTAAAACCCATAATTTCCTACAAATTGGCACAGAGGAAATTAATCCTTTGAGTTAGATTATCCAAAGACATAAGCAAGCAAAAAAGCTGTTTATACATACTAATGACAAAATAATTTAATTACAAAACCAGACATGATGAACAGTTGCAAATATTGTATAATACGAATATCCAACACAGAAAAAACTGTGAAATATTGGCAGATCATGGGGAAGATGAAATGAAAATAGCAAACGCTCATCCAGACTGGATGCAGTCAGGACTGCAATTTACCACTTTCTGGCAAAGCGATGAAAGGAAACACATTGTTTTTACCTGCACAGCCCCGTGACCTAAAAGCGCATGAATAGCAGCCTTGTGGGAACAGAAAGTATGTAGTAGAATAAATGAAGGAAAAAAGATAGCAATCTAAATAAAATTAGCAACAGCAACTTCTGTCAGGAACTTTTTATTGGAGTTGTTATTCCATTTTTCTGGAAGATTGTGACAGAAAACAGTGTAAATAATTTTTAGATTTGTAAAAAAAAGTCTCACATCTCAGAACACGGGTTATGCAAAAAACCCAACCATGCATGAACTTTCATGTATGAACATATATCTGTCCTGCTCTGCTCATCTCTGTGCTCCCACCTCTTGGGAAGAAGCGTGAGGAAAAAGAATGCATTTGGTGTTAAGAAAAAAAAAGTCTCACATCTCAGAACACGGGTTATGCAAAAAACCCAACCATGCATGAACTTTCATGTATGAACATATATCTGTCCTGCTCTGCTCATCTCTGTGCTCCCACCTCTTGGGAAGAAGCGTGAGGAAAAAGAATGCATTTGGTGTTAAGTGGTTGACACCTACCTCTACAGCTAATTTTTGTAGGTAAAGTGTAGTGGTGGAAGAGTGAAACATGGCAGTGCTTTGTCCCATGGGGACATTTGTCTCACCAAAGCTGAACTGTGATCTAGAACAAGTTCTGTTTCTTCTGTCACACATTTGCCTGTGGGGAATAGAAGGAGAAACCAGGAGAGAGTCTGAGTGAGCATGTAAATGAACCGTTCCCCAATTAACAAAAAGTAGTGAAAAAAAGGAGAGAAAGAGGAAAAAGAAAGGACCTTCTCTTTCAAGGGAAAGAAAGAAGGCTGCAACCTATATATAGACCAGATTTACTGATTAAAAAAAAATTAAGTTTTTTTTTTTAAAGGTGAAATTAACCTGACTATACTTTCTTGTCAACCAGCTTTGTTTTATAGAACATTTTAAACAATGCAAGAAAACAAAATAATTGAATCTTCCAGATGAAAAACAGCTAGCAAGATTTCCCTGATTCTTCTAGATATTGATTTCTCTTGTCTAATGTACCAAAACTTGGTCATCACAGCAACAGCTGGAGGTAAGTATGGCATCTGCCCCTGAAAGCACTGAACTGGAAGGCACATTGCCCAAGAGAAACAAAAGGTCACCTGAGGCTGCTCAGCGTGGCCCTATGAACAGGCAGCCTGGCAAACAAGAAACCACAGGCTGACACTATGTGGAAAGTGCTGGAGCAGACCAAGGTTGCCTAGAAGGTCAAGGCAAGAGCTTCTATTCCTCTCAGGCTGCTGCCTTTGGTGAGAGTCAGAAGAGCTGAAACAAATCCCCCAAGGGGCGATGAGAACAAAAACAATGTTTGATTTTCTGAGGAGAATGAAAAAGAGCAGCAGAGTGACAGCCTAGTGATCAACAAGATGCTCATCTGCCAAAGGTAAAGTAGTTTATCTGGTATAAAGACAAAGAAGGAAAATGAGTTGAAAGGTCATGACCAGGAACCAGTCAACCAAGAATCTATGCTCAGAGTATTAACCGTATAGTTATCTCAGAACTGCAAAGTCATACAACAACTATCTCATACAATATTTTGTAGCTTTGCTATTTGCCCTTTGGATACAAAATACGTTTTCTTTTACTTGGATGAGGAGCTTAAAAGAGACAGAGAAGAAAATCCGGTACATGATACATCTGCTTAAATGTGAGATCCTAAATGTGCCCATCTTCCTCTAGTGAGGGTCTACTTTCTCTGTCCTGCTAGGCGGGTGGTATTCAACACCCTCAGAGGGAGAGTTTGCCCTCCTGCAGTTCTGCCCCCATGGAATTTGCCAGACACACTTTCTGCCACGGCAACAACAGTTGCTGTGCTCAATAAATGACACATGTAGAGATATGACTGCTAAGTTCGATATTCCCAGGAAAACTAAACCTCATCAGCCCTGAGACACTGAGCAGAAGGACTGACAGAGAGAGAAAACAATTATATCTGCTGAAGCTGAAGCACACTTGAGTCATATTATTTCTCCTGCTGTAAATGTTATTAGTAGATATTGATTCATTTTGCTAGTAACCCCACAGCAAATCAAAGGCTTTAAAACATTCTACTTGGGGGAAGTTTGATATACACTGGACTGTGCACCGGCTGTAAATGGGCCTGGTTCATTTTATCAGTGTAATTAAGTTAAAATGTCATGAAAATAAAAAACTCTGGAAAACTTAGAAATGTTTCCTTACAAAGTTTGAGAAGCATATAAGAAACAGGTTTCTATAGAGACTAGCAAACACATAAACAAGTACTGAATATTAATCCATATTGAATTTTTTTTTTTTACAGCAATCAAAAGCAGGAAAGGTTTGCTGGAGATTGAATTGTGAGTGCCTCAGAAGAGCAGTCCTTTCAAACCTCAGCTGGACCTGTTAAACTGAGCAGAAATATATTAGCAGCAAGAAAATAGGTGTGACTGAGAGGAACACATGCAAGCCAGGGACAATTTAGGTTTATTCCCTTCTGTAGCCTCCATACTCATAGTTATGTTATATCATATATTCATATTGTGCAATAATATTACATTACATGATTTTGGTCTATAATGTAACAGGAACAATGCTATATGCAATGTACAGAAATGAGCCCACACTGAGGAAGGTGGGAATTCGCAGGGTGGCCACGGTGCCCTGGCATGGTATCTGCCTACTGGAGGAATATGGCCTGGTACTCTTCTTCCTGCCTTGCTGAGCTGGTCCATGAGGGACTTTGGGCAGCCAGAGGAGTCTAGGAAGGGCATAGCATTATTTGGTGCAAGGGTCAGCATACTGTAATCAGCCTAAGCACACTTTCTTTTTAGGCCACTTGTAAGAAATATATGGATGGAATAGTCTTGGAAATGTAAAGTTTCTTCTTAGATCAAACAAACAGATTAAATGAGAAGTGAATGCAGCCAGTGAGACCAACACCCAACACTTTGTCAAACTTCCCCATGGCTACATCCTTGGCCACATAGAAAGGGTCAGAGGAACTGAAGTGTATTGAAGTTTATATTAAGCAAGGATGTTTTCCATTCAGAAGATGAAGGAAGCATAATTCAGCTTTTTGCCACTACTTCGGCAAGCCTTGCCTGGGGACCACCCCAATTCTGGCCAGATCTTGCCAGATGGTGGCTGCTAAACAGAGTGATGAAGCTATAATTTATACAGAGGATTTAGCCTATTCTGTTAATCGCAAGTCTTGCTTCAGCTTCCCTGAAAAGGGTGGCTAGAAATAGAGGCTTGGTACTAACTCTCGCAAAAATTAGGTATGAAAATTAGGAGAGAAACCATCATCTACTGCAAGAGCTGCTAAACTACACTGAGTAAGGATGCATTATGCTGTCTTGTATTTATGCTGACAAGTTAACAAAAGCCTGTCATTCAACTCAGCCAAGCTGGATTACAGATACACATGTAAGATACCTGATTCAAAAGATCTTCTGTCATTCAATCTAGCTCCAAATATTGCAAGGATGTGTATGACAAATGCACCAGTAGAGACTGATTTGTGTGTATCAGATATGTGAATGTTCTGCATTCCTGTTCACAAGCCTGAAATGCAACTTGCACATACTCTTTATAAAAAGACAGCTCTGAATAGGATATATTGGATTTTAGCCGTTGGATGGACTGGTCCTGTTATTATGTGTAGCCAGTGGTACATTTACGTTGGGTTTTTTTCCTGCTTGCTGGACTTCCTCAATACAGAAATTCATCCAGGTTTGAATGGAATTCATGGCCAGAGACAGCCACAGATGCTGATGTTCGAAATGGCAGACTCCAGAGGGAAACACAGCACAAGGGCACTCCTTGTTTATGTATTTCTAAGTCTTATAGCAAATACAAGAGTAAAAATGTCTCCCTTCTTGATTACACACATAGCTAAAACAAGTTTATTACCCAGAATCATCTCTGCAGGTTTTACCAGAAATATTTTCAAATGATGGTTTGGTTTTTTTTTTTTTTTTGGTGCATGAAGTGGGGGAGTGGGGTGGTGTTTCTGGTCCAAAAAGATATTTTTAAAAAACACTATTAGAAATCAATGTATCCTGAGGGATTTTTTTCTTTTCTTACTCTTTTTATACACCTGTTGTTTTCTTCAACACTTATTTTATTTTGACAGCGTCTGCACCTTGCCTTTCTGTCTAACTTTCCACTGCTGTGAAGAGTGTTTTGGAGAAAGACTTTTTTTTTTTTTTAATTTTCTGACATAAGGACTAGGAAAAAAATTGCCTGATAGAGCTATTACCTTCAAGTACTTTGCCAATCTGATGATAATGAAAGTTATTTCCTCCTGTAGTTAAAAATACACTTTTTGAAGTAATCATTTCACTCCTCTAGCCACTCTGATGACTCATCGCCCCAAGGCAGGGTTCCACAGCATTGTTTGTGAAGTTCAGAACCAAAAGAATATTAAAAATACATCATTTTCCATGACATGGCAAATAAATCAAAATAAGTGCAAATCAGTGTTTTGAGAAACACCTGAACGCATAAATTAGGCTGATCACACCTTTGCAACTACTATTTAAGCTGCTGTGGATCTCTAGGTTCTTATTACATCCATATAGTTTGGGTGTTAGGATACTTTCACTATGTTTCATGGATCTTAGGTACTTTTGCAGTTTTGGTTCATTATCCCAGGTACTCTTAAAGAGTTTAGTGGGTCTCAAAAGAGTTACAATTATTAATGAATTAAGCCTGTTGCCCTGTAAAGACACGTATTCAATAGGGTTCTTCTGAAAGACTTTGACCAGTCCATCCCTCTACTGCAGAAAAAATGTATCACTTTCCCAGGAACAAAGAACCCTAACACTAAGGCAAAGGCACTCAAGATGACAGATATCTAGAAAGCCAACAGCTATACTCAGTTGAAAACTCGTAAGCTGGTCAGAAGCAGGACATGTGGAGATTTACAAAAATAAATAAATAATACCTTAATTCAGCAGTGTCATCTCTGAGTGATGAAAATTACAGCAAAAGACTCATCTTAAGTGTTATTTGACTATATAACGAACTACTGAAACAGCCTCTCTGGTGGCAGTGTACCATACGTTGTGGAGGAGGAGGTGCAACTTCTATTGTAACTGTGGTTTATCAACCTTCTGGTAAGGAAGTCCCTGAAGAAGTGACATATTGCAGGGAAGAGAACAAGACTCTCTGTATAAAGCCCACTCTACCTCCACCACTGAAGCAGAGTTGCTTTGCTCTCTGAGCTCTGCTCATTGTTGTTCTTTCAGACTTCTAATCACTGAAACAGGCTGCTGTGATTGCGGAGGTGGTATGTTGGGTCTGTGTGAAGCAAATCAGATGGCACATGTGTGGGCAGCCACCTTATTGTGGTTATTGTATTTGTCAGTAAGCTGGAAGGATGGGTGCTTGGAATAGTGGCAGAAGCAGCTTGAGGTTCTGTGGAGTGGAGCTGGTGGCCCTGTGCATGTTCTGCCTGTGGGTGGGAGAACTGATGCTCCACTGGAAAGGAGCTCAAATGTTGAGAAATTCCAGTAAAGCATAAAAGTCAAAACCAGCAGGCTTGCTCTTTGGAGTAAATCAG
>NW_010415813.1:17263-18150 GCF_000710305.1 Buceros rhinoceros silvestris | reverse complement strand
TGTGTTGAATCCCTGGATTTACCTAGGCTGAGGATCCTGTCCTGTGCATCTTTTCCTCCTTTCACATCACTCTGCCAGCACTTCAGGGTATAATTGGATCATCTTGATTTAACTACATTCCAGTTTTGGAGTGGGAGGGGGGAGAGGGTGGTATTATAAGAAATTTTGATATCAACTCCTGCATCTAGCGCTGTTCACATTTATATTTCCTTCTGAATTAATTTGTTGCTATAAAATAGAAATTTCGCTTTTAATAAAAGTTTTCCCTTCTTTCAACTATCGTAGAATGGTTTATAAAAGAGCAGCTCACTTGAAATCAAGAGAAATATTTTAACATAGAACTATTATAGTGAGAAAACAGCTTTTGGAATCTGGTCTTAGAAACCTGGGGACCCTAAAACAATCAGTTATCTGAATTTGCAGAGCTGTTATGTACAACTTAGATGTATTTCCAAAAACTTGCAAGTTGGCACGAAGGACAAATTTTACCTTACCTGCTGAAATATGTGCTTAACTTAGGAAAAATTAGTAACATTTTACCTGAAAGCACAGCATGTTCATGGTTTGAAGTTAATTTAAATAAATGAGATGCCATTCACTGCTGCAATTACCAGAGTTCATTTCTGAAGAGAGAGCAGAAGTAAGTAGAACATTGCTTTGGAAACTTTAATAGAAAAACATGTTTCAAACCCTAAAAAACTTCATTGCACACATTTAATACACACTTACTTGAAAATCAATATGATTTACTTTGATCAGCTTCAAGCACCCAGAATCAAATGAGCCCACTCTTTATGCTTATGGTCTAAAAGCAGCATGGCATTCCCTGTAAGATCAGGGCTTCTGTATATAGAAATTACAAAAAATGGGTTTTGTGGGATCACTCT
>NW_010415813.1:16401-17156 GCF_000710305.1 Buceros rhinoceros silvestris | reverse complement strand
TCAGTTGTTGTGTCTGAATCTTGTGTCATCATCCTGGTACGTTTCCTTCAGAACTAGAAAATTGCCAATAATCAGCCCAAGCTTAATAAGATATCACTATATGTGGCAAGGAAGAACTGATTTTTATACTTTAAGTCTTACCATAATACTTCAAAAAGGCATACCAGCCTGGCACTTCTTAATCTGAACTTGTTCCAGCTCATCTCCTCTATTTCTTACTGCCATTCATATCCTTGTTTAAAATAGCAGTCTCCATCAATTTTTATTTCCCTGTCATCCATTATTCCTCTCAGCCTTGAGCCATATTAAACCAAAGCTTTCATACTTTTCATCCATTGTCATCTGTCTCACGCTCAGCTTTTGCTTGTGCTTAAAGTGCTCTTAGCAAGAAATGTCTCACTGTGTGGTCAAAGTGTTATCAAGATCCTATACTTTATACTGTTACTTTAAGACTAAAATATAAAGCATTAGAGGGAGATAAATAATTTGTAAGGAAAAGTAAATAAAAGAAAATTGTTTGTGACTATCGTGGTTTGTCTGCAGATCTTTGCAAATGTATCATATTCAGGATGTGCCATAAAGTAATACAGTATGAGCTGTTATGAATTACAGAATGGATATGTATTAAAGCAAAAATATGTGACATTAGGTTATCAAATTGTTTGTGTACTTTATACCCTGTTTACAATAGCTGTTTATACATAAATAGCAGCATTGAAGGACATTTATAAATAGGTATGTAATGATTTTCCCTA
>NW_010415813.1:0-16248 GCF_000710305.1 Buceros rhinoceros silvestris | reverse complement strand
CCTACATGAATAACACATTTCCAATGTTTCATATTACAGCTTGGAAATCATGTCATACTCATTACTGTACATTAAGCCACAGGACTTTGTTTCTTTTCTGAATTAATTAGTAGGGAAAAAATACTAAAATGGCAGTACATTAGAGCTGGTAAAAAAGAAGAGGCAAGGAAAGATACAGAAAGAGAACTCATTTCCCGTTGCGATTAATTGTATGCATTGCATTCCATATAGTAAGCACATGGACAAATATATTCACAAAGTTTATACTGTTAGCTTGGCTGTGCTGGAAAATTTTTTTTTTTTTTTTTTTTTTTTTTTTTTTTTTTTTTTTTTTTTTTTTTGGTGGCCAAAATGTTAGTTTTCCAAACTAATTTTTAGGTAGTGAGTTTTAATGAATTTGTGATTTAGAGTACGTTTACATTTTACACAAAGTCCTGTCCTCTTCTGTAGGGAATACAGTCCCTAGGTTGCTTCACAAGGCTCGTGTTCTCTTGCCTCCCGAGGGAAGAAAATCTGCCTTTGATCCTGAAAGAGCCTTGCACCTCTTACACATGTGCAAGGTTCTGGCATGTCTCTGGACATCTTTTTCAGACCACCTGAATGCACTGAGGGAATCAAAGGGAATTTAGACCCTGCTGTCCTGCTGCGTGGTAACGCTGATGAAAGTGAGTAGCATGGCATAAAGGGGCTCAGCTTTACTGGAAGGCCACAAAATGTCACAGGCTGATACTTAGCCAGTAAAAAAAAAAAAAAGAAAATTGTCACTGAAAACCATTTAGCTGCAAATGTAAGACGGGAGATTATAGGAGCCCATGTGGAGGAAGAGAACAGAGACAAATGGCCTGCTCTTTCTAAGAGCTTATAATACTCTATTAAATTAACATCCTCAGATTTTTTAAAAACTCAGCATTTTGGGGACTGAAGTTGCTCTTATGGAAACAGACACCAAGCAACACTGAAGTAAATCTCAGCTGCTTTACTCCTTGGTTTGCTGGAGTTTTTTCTAAGGTATCACATCTCCACGGCATTGTTTGCAGGCTCTGGTTTTGCTTTGAAGAAAAGAGTATGTCTCATCTGAGAATCCAAATGTGACTCCCTCTTTGCTTAGGCAGGGGTCTGCAATGATCAAAATGAGTCAGGCCAGTTTAACAAGGGCGTTTTCCCACTGAGGTTGATTTGCTCTAATGGCTATTGATTCAACAAACTGTTACTCAGAAGAAAGGAAGAACTGTGAATGGAGCTGGGCTGGAAGAATTAAATTACCCTAAAGTAACTTCTAATGGACCTTCCAGCAATGTCCACTCCTTCCAGAAGGCTCTGAAAACAGCTCTGTCCCTAATTTCAGCCATTATCACAGGCATCTGCATCGCTAATGTTGTGTATTGATAAAAGGATAAATGCTATTCTTGCTCTCAGTGTCAGAAGGGCTGGGTATCACATTAAAGGCACAAATTGCTGAAGTTCTGTCCTTGAAATAGTCATGGCTTTCAATTTCTTTCTCAGCATATGTTTAAATATTCCCAAGAGCCCCAAACTGCCTCCAGTTGCTTCCTGTTTAAATAAAAGATGATTCCTCTTTTTATTCTGTGGAATCCATTCAAAGGAAAAGGTCATGCCCAAAGGGAGAAAACAAGTTCCTTATTCTTTTTTTCAGAGCTCTAGGAGTTTGTAATTTAAGTTTCCCAGAACTGTCTCAATTTTTAAAAATTGATATTTTTTGTTAATTTTTTTTTTTGGGGGGGGGGTTGTGTATGGGGTGCCATGTTTGTCTAGGGCTAAAGCAAAACCATTACATCATTGAGATTTGTTTAAAACCTGGCAGCTCAGAAACTCAGTATGCCTGAGATATCCTCAGATTAGGTAGGAGGGTAAATAAAAGAACTTATTTCTTTCAACTCATTTTGTTTCAGCTGATGCCTGACACCAGTGATTCTACATGTACCTTTCTTTTTCCCACTTAATAGGGGAGACCATGAAGCATGGGGAGTATTATTGTTCAATAATAATCATTTCCCCAGTGATGACTACAAGATTTTGTTTTTTCGGAAGATTTCACAACAGTTTTGACTGAAAATTAAGGTGACCTGGACATTTGACTGGTGGAGGGCAGTTATTTCAGCAGTTTCTAACGATATTTGAAATGTGATTTGTTTTCCTGATAATGTAATAAAGCACACTGATTTTAAAAAATGGGTTTGTCTCTGTTTTTACGTTATGTCTTAGATGGATTAATTTGTAATAGAAACAGGATAAAATCTTCAAGGGTAAGCCCCTATGGACGTAGTAAACACCAGCATAAATCGATTTAGTCCATTGATTTCTGTAGAAGTTCAAGCTCGGGAATCAAAACATAGCATCTCAAAATTACTAGATTCAGTTACTATAAGTATTTTAATTTTTTGAACAATGGATGATAGATGGATCTCTCGTGTGATACAGAAAACTTCTAGCATAATTTATGATATATAAATATTTATTCCAAATTTTATTCTATTATTTAGTAGTATTTGATTATGATAAAAAAAAATCACAGTCGGGAAACCAGTGTCATTGGCTGGAATCTGAATTATCTTTATTCACTTGTATTTTCCCTGCTTGTTAGTAAGGAGAAAGTACTTTCTAGGTTCCTCAACACTGCCAAACCAACAAGTATGCAGCATGTCTTTTATATTTATCATTTTAGGCTTCTTTTACTTTCTTTACAGCCTCTTTCCCCCACTCCTCCCTTCTTACACAAACTTTGTTTGGTTAGACTTCTGGAAATACTCTGCTTGGTAGGATGAGGAATGTTGTTGGGGCTCCCTGACATCTACTTAACCACTCCTACTTGGCTTTGGGCACTGTCACCAAACCTCCCTTCCCATCACCTCCCTGACCTTTTTCCTCCACCCAGGTATGCTCCAGGCTGTGCAATTACTTCTCACTCTACACCTGCCTTCCCAAAAGGCTGCCCCAAGAAGCATGAGACATATTCAATCCCAGGCACTCGGGCCCTGCTCGTCACAATGTACCTTACAGTATTCCACAGCACAGTTTGCAATCTGGACGCTCTTTGAAGTGATGAACGTTTTGTGACTGCCCAGTATTGCCAAGGTTTAGCTATGTTAGGCTATGTTTAGCTATGTCAGCGCAGCAGCCATTCTCATGTGACGATGGGAGATACTGCAAAACAAACTGATCAAACTGTTTCAGAACAACAGTCCTTAAAAGTTGGGGTTTCAGGTTTGCATAAGTGAACAAGCTTAATGAATATTTACAAATAAAATTTGGTTTAGAACTGTCTAGATAAGCTCATGTATAATTCAATAATCAGAGATGAGATCCAAAGACCCGCAAACTACTTTTCTCAATGTAACATTAAGAGTCTACATTATTGTAAGTAGGCAATCACCCATTCCTATCCCATTCAAGTCCAGACTGATTACCTCCTACATGTGCATTTATTATTCATAAGCATCTACTGAAAACTATGGATTAACCATTTGAAGAGCATGGCTAATTTGTGAACTTTCTGCCTAGCTTTCCACATTTATTTTTTGTGATGGATAACACTGTGAATGGATGACTGAATCATTTTAACAGTAGTGCTAATAATGGAGCATGAGACTATGATATAAACTTCCCTTATAAATAATCATGGAGGTTAAAAATGTAATCACGGATGCTAAAAACCCTACAGCTTTTTGGCATACAAAACACATTGCGTACTTGAGAGGAGTCTTCGTGGGTAGTGAATAATGCGAGCACACAGCCATAGCAAACCACGGATAGTTTCTACTCGCAGAGACATTGTGTGTTGAGGCTTCCCTGACTGATGATGACTGAAGCCATGTATGAGAAAGTCTGATGCTGACTTGGAGGCATGTGTGAGAAATTGTTCTGTTAAGCTGTATGAAATTTCACAGGGATGCCACTGTGACTATACAATATTCTTAATCTGACTGTGATTATTGCTGGTTGGCTTGAACAGATGAGGTCTGGGGGGGCATGTGTGTGTGAGAAAGATAAAAGGAAGGATGACAAGTGACAAAGTGTGCTAAAGAGAAAAAAGGGACGGTTGCTATTCCATCCAAGGTACTGAAAATTATTTCAACAAATGGAAGAAGCCAAATGTTCAACCTCTCTTTCTAAATTTTCATTTAATGCATGTACAGTTGTGCGCAATTAGAAACCCGTTTGTACACCTAGAAGACTCTTCAAATGAATATGAAAAAATCTGCATATGTGTATTTAGTCTGGTTTGCAAACCTGAATAAAATATCACCACGTGGAGGAAGCCCTTTCCAACACTGACTCAATGAATGTATTCAGAAATGAAAATACCTAAGTTTGACCTATACACCTCTGTACTCTTTCAATACTCAGGTACCAATTAGGAGCAATCTGAAAGTGAATTGCCAGTCTGAGGAATAAACCAAACCAAATCAGGTAGGACTTCTGGAAAACTCTGTCAAAGATCCACTGCCCTTTCCCTGCTTCTACCTTCTGTAATGGACAAATTGTTCAAAGATACAACCAAACAACCCAAGCTGTTATAAAATTACAGATTAAAGAATGTGCAGCAGGTGGCAACATATGTGTCCAGTTAGTTCCAGCCAAAACAGTCTAATTTGCAGAAAAGGGTACAGAATTTCGCTGTGACTCAGCTGAGGGGGCGATCCAAAAAGAATAGAAGCCCTAGCCCAAGTGTTAGGCCTGCAGAAAAGAATAATTTTAAATTTAACGTTATTTCTAATCTATCCTGATCTTTTCAGTTTACAATAACTCACTTTAAACTCTAAACTTTGTCTGTCTGTTTGGGGCTTAGAAATTCCTTTGGGATTTGGTCTTCTTCTGTTGCTCCATTTTCAGAAACATTAAATTATGAATATTTATATAGGAAAGCTTAGGAAAGAATAAAATAAACAGGCCAAAACCAAATAATGGGACCTCTGACCTTTCAGCCACTCTAATAAACAGAATTTAGTATTTTATTCTTTTTTAATATGTTCAGTCCCCCTCTAGTGGTGATTTAGTCACTGCTTGAACCAGTCAACACCTTTCTAACTACAATATGATTATGTCTTGTCCAAATTAGTAATTTTGATGAGACTATATCAAAAGCAATTGTTCTGAACAGTGACTAGTGTGATTTACATGTTGAATAAAGAAAATAACAAACGAAGAGCAGCTCTATGAAGGTAGCAGTCAAAATAACAAACTATTAGAAGAGCAACCGAAAGCTATTGCTACCTGCTGCGTATGTGGCTGTGGTTTCTCTTGAATCACGTCTTGAGTCATAGTTGCAAGCACTACCATGGTTATGAAAGTAACTTTTTCGGTTTATACAAAAATGACCACACTGAGGCCTAACAGTGTTCTAAAGCTCATGTGAGTAGGCCTGATTACTGAAACGACGTAGCTCTAGCATGTGATTAAATTTCATTAGATGGAATATAACTGAATGTTAAGTATATATTCTTAATACTGAAGAAAGATATTTTTCTTGGATCAACGAGTGTGGAATGATTCAAGAAATTGTATTCCCTTCTGAACAAAAATGTCCTAGTGAGGGATGGCGAGAGGAAAGATTAGTGGGCGTCTTCAGTTGGAAAAAGTTTGAATTTGAAATTTTCTTTATTTTGGGGGAAGAATTCTTTTTTGGGAATCCTTTCTGAGCAAAAAGAACACTGATGGTCAATTTTCACCAAAAAGAAACCAAAGTATATGTTTTGTCTGAAACCAAGCCAAGCTAAACCAAGTCAAACCCGAAAGCAAACCAGAGTTTCATAAATGAGGGAAATTTCTTGGGAAGATCTCAATTACGACAAAGCCATATTTTTCACAAAATTCACATTTTGACAGACAATTTCTACTAGTCGTGTATTGAAAGAGTTTTTCATTCTGAGTACTTGAATGAGTTGTAGTAATAATAAATAGCTCTTATATAAGCACTTTTAATCACTATCTGCTGAAGAGCTTCATCAAAACTATCACAATAATCTTTTTTTTTTTTTTTTTAATTTGGAGTGCTAAAAACCAAAGAGAACAAATATACCAAGAGATCTTCTAGCTGATTGGTAATAAAATCCAGAAATTTTAAGGTACTAAACTTCTTTTTTTTTTTTTAGAAAAAAAACCATATTCAAGTAAACTAAACTTATGAATAAAAAATATAAACATCTTGAAACCATTCTGAAGTTTTATTTAAAATTACATTCAAATGCTCTTAGAAGGACTAAGCTTCCAGTGTAAATGTCAGATAGAAGAAAACTTTTCTATAGTTGCCTTTGATTATGTCAAGAAGACATTGATAACAAAAATTGTATCTTTTAGTACAACTGAAATTTAATTTTCCCTTCTGATTTTTCATAAATTTGAAATTCTGCCAGTACACTGAAACTAAAAGTTATTTGTAAGGCTGCACCTGCATGTCAACCCAAATCTTCATGTAAGGTAAGTACTATGGACTTGTGTACCAGCATTTCTGCTTGATAAAGTGAGCTTTGTCTGAGGTTTGTGTGTCTTTGGCCAGGGGAAAGAAGACAAAATTAGTACTTATTTATTTACTGATCTATTAATTTACTTATTTATATTTTTTTTTAAGAAAGGTAACCCTTACAATGCACACTTTAAACAAATACAGTCTCTTTTTCAAAGTTTCTCAAGAATGAAGATAGGGTGCAGTTTTAAGACATTTCATTTCACTCCAGTGAGGACACATTAGCCCTATAGATTGTGTTAAGCAATAAATTACAACAACAACAAAAAGGAGCCAGTCTGATGGTTTATGAAACATTGTTAACAGCTCAATAAATTAAAAATCAGTGTAAATAGGAAAAATGTGACATTATTACCCAAATAATTTTAAATCATCATTAAGAATACGAAGCAGTCAAGGAACTGGTAAAAGCTTTGAACAGTGTGTCCTAACTTTTACTAGGCTTTGTCACCTTCCTCCTTTTTCACGCTCAATCAATCCTTTTTTTCTTTTGAAAAAATTAAGGTGTTGCCTAAACTCAGTTTTGGAGCCTGGCCTTCATGGTGGCAGCAAGATGCTTTGTGTACGTGTACTTTACTTACTAGAAATAGAAAGTAGGCAAGCGAATATCAGATAACGCGCCTCCTGCTGTCATTCTGCTTATTAGGAAAGCAATAACTACTGCACTTTTTGAAACTCCTTTCCCAGGAGATAGTTAAGCTTGCACTAGCATTCTTTTTGTATATTGAAAATAGTGCAAATGGACTAGTATGACAAACAAATAAGGTCTAAGAAGGGATATATAAAATATGTCCTCCTTGACTGTCCTTTCATCCCATCCTAATCCCATTTTTCACTTTCCCTTCTTACTTTTTTGTGTGCTGAGCACCCATAAGGGAAAATTCAGAGCAAAACTAATATGTCATTTTGAAAATAATGGTTTTGAGTACCAAACGTTTGGCCTGCACTTTTGGAATAATGGAAATACTAGATCACTCATTTTGTGGTGCCCTTGTTTATTAGAAATCAGCTCATACTTTACCTTCTCAGTCACATTCATGTATAATATTTTGGGTCGCAGAATCTAGTTTTGATTATTAAATTATACATTTAGAGCTGCATTCTTACTGAATTTCCAGGTTAACTTTTTTGTTGTGACTGCTTATTTTAGGTACGACTGCAGTAGGTAACTGAAAGCCTCTGTCCTGACATAATGTTTTGTGCAAACTCTTTTTGCCCGAAACAGCAATTTTACCCTAGCATGCTGTATTTTGGAAAGACTATAATGTTAGCAAAGCTTAGCTGGCAATGCATTGCTCATTCTTGCTCAAGACGTTCTTCTGGAGGAAGTCCTGCTGTCAGTCCTTTTACATAATGGGACATCAAAAATGAAGCAACATATTGTAATTCAATGCTCAATCTACGCAGGCTCCCTGACAAGGTGCATTATCAAGCATCTGAAAATCTGCAGCGGGGGTGCTGAAAAAGTATAAACTGGAATGTGGTGAAGAAGTATGGAGAAATAGCATTAAGAAACATTTCAGAATAATAGTGTATAAATTCTGTATGACTCAACAGCTGTACAGGTAGAGAAAGCCCAGCATGACATTGGCTGATTTAAGAAAACTTAAGACAGAATTAATCATTGATGTGGCTATTTCTGGAAATGAAAGAGATTTTGAAAGAGAGGAAAATGTGAAAACCACACAGATTGAGTGACTGTACCATAAAATAAGATTTCTCTTGGTAATTTAGAAGTAAAAATAAAATGTGGACGGCTCTAAGATCTAGCAAGAATGTGTTGGACACAGAAATTGTCTGGGTTTACACATGATGCTTGCCAAGTCTACCAATCTTGGAAATCCCTCCTGCATTCCTGTTTCTCTAAAGGGAGTTCATGGTTCACTTGTTTGTTTCCAAAAATGAATATGAGCAAAATATGCGAGGATGCACACTGTAGCCAAAAGATCTATATGCTAGCAACGCATGCAGCTTCTGGTACCTTTCCTCACAGAGTCCAAGAGTAGACACTGTCATCACCAAACATGGTAGAGAACATAATTTCTGTGCAAATAGTTGATGACTAGATCTTCTACAACCCAGGCAGTGACTGCAGGTCACTGAGTAAAAGTGACTGAGGTAAAAACTGAAATAAATTAAAAGTAAAATCAAATAATAGTAGAATAAGGCAAAACAACTGATAGAAAAGAATACGAGAGGGAAAGCTGTCTGGAGGCATGACAATTTGGACAGCAACGTGACATGCAGGATACAGAGGTGAGGGCACCCTCCCACAAAAGAGTCAGGGAAATATTTTGAAAGATGGGACTCTGTTGAATGCAGTATTTTAGCTGAAAGATCAGCAAGAAACGGCTTGCCCACACCTGGAATTATGATTATATGTGAAGCAGACTTGGCAGGGGTGTAAAGAGAAAGAATCTGAACTGAATTTCCAGGGTCTTTGATGTAGCTGTAACGGAAACACATTTGAAAACATCTTTTTTAAGAACCCAGAGTAGCACAGAACTATCAACTCCTAATAACTTGTACAGATCCTAAAAGATACTACCAGGGCCTGATTCTGATCTCAGAGTCTCCAAATTGTACAGCCAGAAATGTCTACTGCCTTTACAAATGTTACAGATCTCAGGAAACAAGTTTGTTTTCAGCACTCTCGAGTTAAGCTGCTAGTGGTAACACCATGTATTATGAAAGGCTGAAGGAAGAGTACCATTTCATGAAGCACGGGGAAACAAGTTTTCAATTCCTTGAAAGCCTAACCTGCCAGCTTTCCCCTTTAGTCTGTGCTTACAAGTTAAGCAGGTTTAACATAGATAGCAGTATCTGGGATATTAACCAGCTGTAGCAAGAAGACAAAAAAAAAAAAAAAAGCCGAACAAACCAAACCAGAAAAAAACCAAACCCTTGGACAACCCTCCTCCCTCCCCAGCTGTTCACCAGGTGCTATGCTTTCCTGAACCGATGCCCCCACATATCAAGAACAGGCTGCTGCTGGAACCATCACCTTCAGAGTGTAAAATGTAGTGGCATGAAGTTCTGGCTGCTGAGACTCAGATTTGTTTGTCCTCATACAGCTCATATTTCCTGTTGGCACCCTAGATTGCAAGAACATACGCATGGCACATTCATGGAGCAATGCCTGTTTCCTCAGACAAAGAACTGAACATTGTGTGACAGAAGGCCCACCCCTCTGGAGACTGGAGAGTGAAAATCTGTTCTGATGATGAAATCCATGGATGATATCATGGGAAAGGACAATGAAAGGAAATATTTCAGCAATCCCACAGCAAACTACTGTAGCACTCTCTAGAAGAGAGGCTATGAATGAAAAATGAGTATGTGCGTAATGTAAGGCACTGTAGATTCAGGGCAGAACTACAGCTGCTGACCTTTTTGTAATGTTTCACAATAGCCGTACATTTTGATCTTTAAGTTTTTACTAATGAAAAGTTATGGGAAAATTACTACATAAGAATAGTTTAAAAAAGATTGTCAAGACTTCCTTTGTGAGAGAAATTTGTCTTAACCTATTGCTCTGAAGGTGTTGACACTTTAAGTTTGTTTTCTTCATCAGATCATTCTCTCAGTAAAACTGCACAACTTCCCACACGATGCAGGGCTCTGCGCTTCCTTTCCTGTGCTGTCTACTCACCACCCTGACCACTGTGAATTGATATCATACACCATAAACTGCATTTTCGTGACACGCATTTGAGAAATCTGCTACTTCATCTACACCATCTACACACGAATGAGAAAAAATGTGAATTTGGATTGGTTAAAAACAAGAACATAATCCAAAATCTTGGTCTCTGTCATTTAAACATTGGGTGTCACATTGGCAGGTGTGAATGAAGCAATTAAGCAGACTACAGAAACGTGAACCACTGACCAGCGATGTGTAACACTTTGACCAGGCACGGATCTTGCTTTCTGCTGGGTTCAGGGTAGAAGAAACACTGGTTTCTCCTGGCTCAAAATACTGGAAGGGTTTAATGAGGGGGGAATGGAGGAATTAATTCTTTTTATGATACTGAATTAATGCAGGTCAAGGAATTGTTTCCTTGTACAAGGCTGAAACGGACTCTTCTTTCTGTCTGCAGCAGTGGCTCTCCAGTCCCAACTCCTGCTAACCCAGTCTCACTGGGAACTGGAATTCACTGTCTACAACATGAGGATTGATTAGCTAAAGATGCTTTTTGATTGCTGTGTGAGGTAGATGTCTTTTTTTCCTTCCAAGCTGGACATCTGGAAATCCAAGACCCCTGTTTTCTTTACAGGTATGATGCTGCTTTTCCCCTGTGCAAGGAAATAACACCCACAGTAGCAGGAATTGAACAGTAGTGTAGCTATTGCCTAAAAATCAATGATAATGCGTTGCTCAATTTAAAGAAGTGATTAGGAATATTGATGAATACTGAACCTATTTGAACATTGAGGGTTGTTACATTTCTAAAGACTTAACAAACACAGGAAAAATTACCAGCATAATTTTTCTGATAGACACTATCTTGCAAATTACCATGTGGATGGTTTTCTCTTTACAGGGAAGTTAAGAAATAAAACTCCCGAATACCACTTCTGTTCTGGAAAGTTTTAGGAATATTTTTTATATTTGAATCTTCTACCACCCTCAAATTTAGTTGAAATTGGCTAGTGGGTTCAAAATATTTTTTTTTTTTTAAATAAAGAGTGTGAGCAGACAGCAGAAAGACAGCTCAATAAGCAGACATCATGATCACACAAGCCCTGTTTTCTTAGGAAACAAAACTGTACTGGAGCTTGAGGAGGTTAGTTGTCTGAGATCTCTCATCTGTAATTCTGGGGTAAAGCCAATGTTGGTTTATTGCTATTTAAAGGTCTAGTCCTAACATATCTTTGCTTAAAAACCTCCCTGATTATTAATGGAAAATAGAATATTCAAAAATCTTCTGACAGAAACTAGTTTGTTCTGAAAACTGTGTTTCTGAATTTTGTTACATTTCACCAGTAGGCCTGCAATACCATCATCTACAATATGGTGGGCTCTTGGCCAAATTTTTCTTTATTGATTTCTTTCAGCTTCTAATAATCTCTTCAAGTTCTCTCACTTTTTCTTTGCATTTCCCTCCTACTCAATATTACTCATACATATCCTCAGCTTTGAGAAATCAGTTGTTTAGAAGAACTGTGTATGCAGTTGATTAGGACCGTCCTCTGTTTAATTACCTATTGAATATAAGCAGGTCATGATCGCCACTCAGTAGGCAATAAACT
Source organism: Buceros rhinoceros silvestris (assembly GCF_000710305.1). Lineage (NCBI taxonomy): Eukaryota > Metazoa > Chordata > Aves > Bucerotiformes > Bucerotidae > Buceros > Buceros rhinoceros. The sequence goes on along the minus strand of NW_010415813.1, from coordinate 4,511 downwards.
ACTTACAGGTCCAGGGAACAATTAATCTTTGTCCATCTAACAGCAGATAAACCACACAACTCTTGAGACCTTTTATATACAAAGTCATGTTAGAAATTGTGGTGGCTGTGCCCCACAGCCTTCACTTCCCAAACAAAACATAATTATTTTTCTAGAAGGTAAGATGGACACTTTTCTGATGTTGTTCTTTGACCTGTTATAGATCTTCAGTGATCACCATCTCCTGGGCTAAGTTACCCAGTTCCCAATACCCACAAATGTTTTGCCACACCTCCTTGCTTTTTCCCACTGTGTCATTACATCTTTTAGCCCAGTATTTTAAAATTCCAATCACTTGGAACACGCTTACTACAACCTACATTGCCAACTACAATACACTTCCGATTTCCAAGAATTTTCTATTGTTTTCAGCCTAAATGTGTGAACAAAAAAAGTCATTTATTCACCTTATTTCCCCCCAGTTCAATAAATAAATAAAAAAACCAAAAAAAACCCCCAAGACTTTGCAGTACATTGGTTTTATCATCTCTATTGACAAAACTATTATTATAGACGAGGTCTTCCAGTCTGCTTCAGTTTGCCATTGACCAATAAGACTAGTTTTTACCCCTATTTATAAGCCTCTGCTTATATGAATTGTTGCGGAAAATTCCCTAAATCCCAAATCTTTCCTTTCATATCATTTGTATACTCAACAGTCTAATGCTCTCACTTGTGAAGCGCATGCATCTGCAGGGAAGTCAGGCGAATGTTGTTTAACATCGTGAAGACTATAATTTATATCGTTCCATGTGGTACGTCTTTATGGAATCATGATGCAATTGCTGTAGGAGCTTCCCAAACTTATTGTTAAAGATTTATTTTTACTCCAGTGAAATGTTGCAGCATCTTACTGACCATGTGACTTCTGCTGATTTCTGTCCTAAGAGCCTGAGGTAATAGGGTTTTCAACAATTACCAAGCTACCAGCTAAAACTGATCAAACTTCACTGGAAAATAAAAAAAAGGCTTACATCCTCTCACTGTGTCTACTGAGAAATTGTTCCAGAAAATAACTTCTCAGACAATTATCTTCTAAATTTCAGCTGTTTTCTTGAGTTTACAGCACTTGTTATTCTCCTTTCTTCCTGATGTGCAGTGATGAATGACACTCACACCTCTCCTGGATGCTGCTTTCTTCATTCCATCAGTATTATCATCACGTACAGACTTTGTAGCTTTCTGTTCCTTCAGGGACTTGTTGTTTGGTATCTGACTCACTGAGTAGCTGGTGCTGCGGCTGCACTTGAAGCAAAGTAGAAGGCTTCCTGAATTTCGTTCTGGTTTGGTCACCAGGATACTTAATTGGTTTCTTAGCACATTCCAGTCTGGTGTTTGTTTCCCAGAACCTCTGTTTACATGGGTGCGAAATCATGTTAAATAGCTGCTTCTAGACGATATGTTGTTTTTTTCCTGTATGTTGGCCAGACTACATTCAATGCACTGAAAGGAACAATACATGAAATCATGTTATCTCCATACTAAAACAGAAGGAATAAAGGCCCTCTCCTGAGCTCCTAAGACCGGCTATTTGCTGGAGTTTGCTTAGTTATAGACTTGCAAGAACATTGGATTAAAGTGATTTTCCTGACTGCAGCGAAGGATTCACCACAAAAGATGAAAGTAATATTATTTTAGCCATCTAAACCTTGGGCATTATTTTTCTTGTTACTTACATATGTGCCTTATATAAGATGGAAGTGAAAAAGAACATCCCACCATTAAATACTTATTTTAGGATATATTCAGGAAGCGCCTTGCCCTCAATCTGCTATGCAAAGAGCCTATACACCCAGCTTTAATTAAATGCCTGAAGTTTAGATGTTTCTTAGTTAATTCTCTCCTTAAAAGACTGTAGACACTGCCTTAAAATTTGACTCCTTAATTTCCACAGATTTTCTGGGGACAAAGCAACACTCACACAGAAAATACAAAAGTCCCATGTGGCTTCAGAACTGGTTTTGCACTAAAGGGTTTTGAAAGGAGGAGGAGCCAGACTGCCAACACAAAATGAAACAGGGATCATAATTGAGAGAAGAAAGCTGCTTCTCATCAACAGGACATATTAATTAGTATCTTACTTATGGATTATAGACCTGGAATTACTGCTGCTTCTGTCCCAACAGCTACTGCTTGAAATAAAAAGGGCATTTTGTACATTTAATGAATAAGACTGTGATACTCATTATTCCTCAGATGCCAGAGATTTCCTTGGATGTATTCGTGCCAGCAGAGTAACAGACTATACAGTGTGAATAATGTGCCAAAATTCATTGTGAATTTTCTAAATTCCTTTGTCTGTGTCACTATCTTTTCCTTAGCAAAAATCTGACAGACCACAGTCTGGCAATCTGCTTTCCTTCAGCAAAGGAACAATGACATATATCTAATTGTTTCTGCAAGTGACTCACTGAAAAATCCAAATTATTCAAAGAAAAGGCATTTTCTTAAGCTTACCAAAATGTTAACAATAGCATTTGTGACCATTTAAAAACCCTCTCTGTGTATGACCTTAAATAAGTCATTAATCTCTCTAATGCTTCAGATACTCCATTTATAAAAGGGGGATAATATTTGCTTTGAAATATGCTTTGAGCCATATAGATGAGAAACATTAGATAAACAGCAGCTATTACCTTCATTGTTATTAAAACCTTGCTGACAGGACACAGCTAACACTGCAAATTCTACAAGATCTCAAGATATGGTTTCATGCCTTTTGCAAACATAATTCTGTACTTCATGTCCTAACTTACTTAACATAAAAAATAAACATGATAATGTAATTCTTCTCCACTTTACATGGACTGACATAATAATAAGATGGCTCCTGGAGACAACAACTCTCTATATTCTAATAAAAATTTGAAACAACCGCATGTATTCCATTCCAAGCTCTCCTCCTTGTATAGTTTATCTCCAAAACCACCTTGGAGCAAACCTCACTTGTTTACTTCAGTGGAAGTTTTCCCTCTAGGCGTATAAACTCATCCAACCTATCTCCCTAGTGTTTATATATAAAAATACCTAATCCATCTCTGCCAGAAAATTCAAGGATGAGAATAAGTGTAGGCTATCCAAGGCTAAGCAAACAAAAAAGTCATCAAGGTTTTGGAAAAAATTGTTAGTTCATTTTCTTTGAAAGAACAAGGAAGTGCAAGGAAAGCAGTAAGTGAAACCCAGTTTCCCAAGTTTGTGTTCCTTGTTCTCTAAGCATACATCTAGTTCTGGCTAAATCCTTCACATTTGCGCAACTTCTACCCTTGAATCTGAATGGGAAAAAAGCTGGCAGGGCTGTGGCTGTCATGGATCCATAGTAAGAAAATATTTGGGCTGCAGGAGAGTGCTGAACAAATAGTCAAGCTGGTAGCTGAATAATTTTGTTTCCTGAGAAAATAAAGCTGAAACCAGCCACGGAGCCTAATTAAATCACATCCAGTACAGCCCCAAAGGCCAAGATCTTCAAGCGTGCAAAGATTCAGCTTTGCCATTTCCGTGTTCTATTGGAGGACCTATGTTTAAACCCCTGTGCTGCTTTGAAATCTGCAATGTAGATTCCTCATTCCAGTCTTTGTCATCAAGACCCTGTGGATCCTATTGATCACGTCTGTTGTATGTATGTGCAATCTTCAAGGAAAGGATTAAAATGTTTTTATTTTTTCTCTCCTTTTCTCTGCTGCCAGACTGAATAGTACTAAAACTTGGTCTTACCAATACTGTACTGCTAGAAACTTACAGGCTAGAAGTACTATGTATTAATAGTGTTATGGCTAATAGGATGATGTTACAGAAAAAGTGATGCTGACATAAAATATTTATCTACCCATCAAAAACCAAACCAACCAACCAAACAAAAAAAACCCCAACCTGTATGGATATATATAAATAAAGGATTCTTTAATCAGTTCTAAGTAGGCTGTAAACTTTTAACAGACTAATATAAATTGGTCCAGCTTCTGTGCTTCGATGTTAACATGTTAGATAGAAGCGCACCTGTATTTACAGCTAGTCAACCTGACTGCTGCTTCTCTGAAGAGAGGAAAGTGACATGGTGTCCTGGGTCCAACATGGTGGAACCAGATGTTCTTCTCTTGTCTGGCTTTCTTCTTCCCAGAATGCTGTGGTTTTCCTGAGCTTCCAGGAAGGAGGATACACCTCTCCAGAATGAACTCATAAAAGGGGGTGTTGTTGAGAGATTCAAGGACATCTTGTTTTCCCCTCTGCTCTGTCTGCCCTCCTCTCTATCTTGTCCGTGCTGCAGCTTTCTCAAATACGCCACGTAGGACTCTTGAATCTTACGCCCCGGGACTGGAAACCTTTATTGAGGAGAGAAAGCCACATCTGTGACCTGCTATTTCCCTGAAGCAGTAAAAGCCTCCTTCTGCAAAATAGGTAAAACCTTTTTCCGCTTCTGCCGATTCCTGGCGGGGCTGGTGTTTGAACTGTTTTACCATGACGGATGGACCCAGCGG
>NW_010415812.1:3312-10044 GCF_000710305.1 Buceros rhinoceros silvestris | reverse complement strand
GTGATTCCATGTCTTCATTATTTACAACCACTCAGCCTGTTGAAGGCCCATCAGTTTATCACTGTGACTGTGAAAGTTTGTTTTGCGTTTTCCTTGTCAGTTCTAATTTTTAAACCTTCTCTATTACTCAGTATTTTAAAAACTTCCCATCGTTGTTTTCCTTAAATATAGAATGTATAAACATTTTATGTAATGATTCCTATTTTAAAGAAATGTACAGTAATTTAACTCAGCACTGTAGGATTAGAGTCCTTTACAGTTCTTGTTTTGTTGTCCTCAGAGACCTATATCACCTTTTTTTTTGTAATTAAAGTTGTGCAGAGCATATCAAGTGGAGGTAACTGATAGCTTACCTGATCATTTCTTTAGTGTCGAAGTCTGAAGGAGTCATTCATAATACTAAAGTTTCAGAGCTAGAGAAATTTGTATTTGTTTATTTGTATTTACTCGTATTTTACATGTCTTTATTTATTACAGATTAGATGCTGTAGCTAGAGATGCTGAGCTAGTTGATAAATCAGAGACAGATCTCAGACGTTTGGGAGAGCTGGTACATAATGGGTGCATTAAAGCTTTAAAGGACAATTCATCTGGACAAGAAAGAGCAGGTACAGTGTGTTCAACGGACTTGCAGGGCAATCAGAAATGTAAAGCAGTCTGAATTAAATTACTCTTGCACTCTGATCATAACAGAAGATAGTTTTTGTTGGGGGAAATATAAACAAAAATATTGGGTGATTGTAAAAAACAATTATACTAAGATGACTTATTTTCCCTTTATGTGTGAATTGTCAATGGAGAGCGCAGGATATTTTTGCTTTACTGGGGAATTTGAAAGTGATCTTTCACTATCTGGTTGACCTTTTGATTCTGGAGCTTCATTCAGGCATTAGGTTAAGGAAAAGGTCATTTGGGTAATTGAAAGTTTGCTGCTGTAGCATCAATCTTACTTGTTTTCTTTACGTTTTTCTGTAGGGTGTTTGTAAAGGTAAATATTTTAATAGCTTTGTCATTCATTTTAAGGAGGTAGACTTGGGAAAGTTAAAGGCCCAACATTCCGAATCTCAGGAGTGCAGGTGAATGCAAAACTAGTCATCTCTCATGAAGAAGAGTTGGCACCATTGCACAAATCCATTCCTTCAGATCCAGAAGAAAGAAAAAGGTATCGGATTTTTTTTTTAAAGGAAGTAATGTAGAAATTTTTTCAAGTTTTATTAGCTGTTTTCAGATGAAGCATGCTGTGACGGAATTGTCCCTCTATTCCGTTGTAAGGACCAGCAGCAGTAACATGCTCCACATGCCGCCTTCATTCTTTTTTTTCTTGGTCTAAAAGCCAGTACCAGCTTTGGCTTCTCAGTGGTATTGACTGGGAACTGTGTTCAGTTACTACTAATAATCAGGACAAGAATTCAGGCTTGTTGAGGAGCTGCTGTATGTGTTGTGTCTGCTTCAGGGGAAGGTAACATCTGTAAAAGCACAGCAGTGGTGGTTTCTACCCTCTGAACTTTTTCTCTTACCAGCTTGTATATCACAATCCTTACACTGTCCACTTAGTTTGCAGTTATATTTGCATGATGAGTTACGCTTTTATTCATGGTGAGCCAACTCTGTGATGCAGCTCATGGCTACAGGCAGATGTCTCTTCTTCATATTGTAGTCATGATGAACTTTAAAACATGTTTCAGTACTGATTTCAATAAAAACTTTGTAGAAATGTTAAGGAAATGTGACAATAAATGTTTGGATTTATTTCCTAAATATGTCAGCATCTTAGCAGAGAAATCTAGTTATATCATATTTAGTGTGTTCCCTCCCCCTTGCTAAGTTTCAGAAGTAAAAATCACTTACTTGTCTTTGTAATTATTTCTGCTAGATATGTTATCCCATGCCACACCAAGGCGGCTCATTTTGATATAGATTGGGGTAAGGAAGATGATTCCAATCTGCTAATAGGCATCTATGAATATGGTTACGGCAGCTGGGAAATGATAAAAATGGATCCTGATCTTAGTTTGACACAGAAGGTATGTCATCATCTACAACATTTCATCAAGAATGCTTTCTGTCTAGGTAATAATTCTACTAAGAACAGTTACTGAAAGAGCTTTTTTTGTGATAATTTAAATGTAGAGACATATGTCTCTGCATGTATGCAGGGACAATAATATGTATAGTTGTTTTTCTTAGTATCCTTCTTGTGATAAATTATTAGATCTTAAGGTCATGGGTTATATGGTTGATACATGCCTTCTTGCAGTCAATTACGTTTCCATATTTCCATGTAGCTGGACTTCTGTCATTTGAATTTTCTTTTTAATCTTTTCCTTCTCTATTTTAGATGTTCTAGTTTTGTTCATGTTGTATTCTTTAACTTTTGGAAGGGAGCTTTTTCCTAGAGATTTGATTTTATTTAGTCAGAATTTTAGTTTTCCACTAAAAGTTTTTCCCCTTAATCGACAAGATTCTGCACTTGAAACTGTCTTTCACTCTCAATATGAGAATAGCTGTACTACAAATAGTACTCCTTAGCAGTAGTAAGGAGCATGTATTGTATTGATAAAAAAACTAAGGTGAAGTTGTCCTTTTCACAAAGCTTACATCCATAGCTTTGTGATTTGAAGAGCCAGGGTTGTGTCCAAATTTATTTAATATTGATTCCTACTCCTGCCTTTCATTAATTTGCCTGTGTTTTGAAACCACCCATGTATATTTTTGGCATCTGCATACACTATAGTGAGTTTGGCATTTAGAAGATGAATGGGGCAGAGCCAGGAGTGCTGTGGATGACTGGTACAGGAGCTCAGGATTATTTAGATAAACTATCAGAGTACAAACAGATATCAGAAGCTGGTTTCTTGAGTTTGTTTTAAACTTAGAGGCAATTTTCAAGACTCTGTATTGGCTGCATGATTGGAGAGAAATGGAAACACTTAAGAAATTCTCATATGCTTTAAGCGTACTGGCGTATTTACTAGGTATAGTTGAAGTGGATTGTTTTTAACCTTCTTTTATGCAGCTTTTTGTGTTCTGTATGATCCAAGCTAGCATCTTCCAAACTTGATAATATGTACTTATAGCTGTGATACTACCATTGTTCTCCTCAGATTTTGCCTGATGATCCAGATAAGAAACCCCAGGCGAAGCAGTTACAGACCCGTGCAGACTACCTCATTAAATTACTGAATAAGGACCTTGCAAGGAAGGAGGCGCAAAGACTTGCTGGTGCAGTAAGTAAGATTTGGCATTCATTAGTGAGATGAAATGAGACTTAACGGGCATATCAGCTGATGCTTTTTTTTTTTTAGTTCTGCTCGTTTTTTTTGTTTGTAATATTACTCTGCATTGCTAATCTTATTACATGACACTAATTCAATAAATCAATTTTGAGTTTTCTGTTGTGTTTATTCTCATTATTTTTATGTATTGTCTGCTGTTCCACTGCTTTGTTTTCAGTCCGGAGAAAAGTGACAATAAAAAAAACAAAGTGATCCCTAAAAACGAATCTTTTTTGTAATTGTGGTGCAAAGATGCTTGTCAGTTGACATATTAAAGAGACCAATTTGCATTCAGGGCAATTCAAAGAGGAGGAAAACAAGAGCTAAGAAGCATAAGGTGATAAAGGCTGCAAAAATAAAAGAAGAATTGAAAAGTGATTCTTCACCACAACCCTTGGAAAAATCTGATGAAGATGAGGATAATAAGGTAAATATCTTTCATATGGTAAAGATGGCTGTTCAGTTCTTCCTATTAGTATCAATTTCTATTTTATCTTCTGCTTGACTTAATAAAATTGAAGCACCTGAATGTCATCAATTGTAGTGGCCACAGGAAAAGGATGTTGTTTCAGTACAAACTCATGGAAGACTGTAGCTGTATTAATTTAATAAGCCAGTAACTGAGGAATTATTAGCAGTTTTCTGGATTATATTATTAAAAAAAGTTGTGGTCTAATTGTAAGTGGCATTGCTCAGTTTCAGCATTCTGTAAAGTCTTCGGCATTGTATTTGCTGGACCTAATGTAACATGAATTATAAAACTGTTATTTTTGGATAACGTTATAACTACTGATAGTGATTGTTCAGGTGAAATATTTTATTCAGGCTCAGGAAGAAAACATCAAGATCAATTAGAATGAGCAACATGAATAAATGATATATCAACACTTGCATTTAAAAGCTCCTGTGTAGCTTTCTCTTATGACTGTTTAACCTTGTGTTGTGTTATTTCTGATGTGTTCCTTCAGGCCTCTGCCTTTGTTGTATCTTTGTTTCTAACACCACGCAACAGAAACCACTAGAGATAAAAATTTAGGTAAACTTTAAGATCATGTCACACATAATTTATTACAACTACTTTCGAGTAATAAAATCAGTGCAAATCCATATGTATCATTAAAATACTTCCAACTTGGTTTAAAATAAACCAAATTAATATGTCTTACATAACTATTTTAAACTATTGCAAACCATTGTAATTATCAGCTCACTCTAAAGGAAAAAATACTTAGTTAAAACTCAGTCAGCCTTAGAAGAACCAGGGTGCATCTAAAATATAGTCATTTTTAACTACAACATTCCTGTATGTACTTAAGTTGTACTATGAAAAATAAAATGTAATGTCAGAAAAATATGAAGGTAGATGGGCTTATGTTAGTAGAGACAATAATTTGTCTGGAATGTAGGACTCAGAACTGTAAGTGTTGTCACAGTTCCTGGTAAATTAATATGGACAACTGAATCCTAAAACTAAGCAAATACAGTGTTCAGACTGCTTAAATAACTGTTAGATTTCATCTTCACTTGAAACAGAATACACTGCCTGTCAGTTGATTGACTTGTTATCTAGAGAAAGTGCCTAGAATGCTGTTCCCTTTTGTGTATTTAATAACAGATATTCATCACTTTATTTTTGAACAATGACACTTCCAAAAGGGGGCTATATACAAGAATGCGCTTTCATCACCTGAACAGTTGGCTGTAGCTACATAGCTGCTACACTGTGTCCAATATTCAAAATTTCCATGGTTAACTGCTTGAACATTCATGAAACTCTTGAAGTAATTGGATTTTTGCTGGGATTTTCCACTATGTTTTTCAATGATACCTAAATACTGAAGTCCTGGTTGGGCTGAATACATGATACCTCATTATTTGGGTTCATGTATTAGGCATTCTTTCATTGGTTCTTCTGCAGTGGATTCTCTGTATGCCTTTCCAGGGTGTGCTCAAATACATGCAAAGACGATAATGATTCTTGCACCTGTACTTTTTACTTTTGTTACATATTGGAGTATTTTTCTGTGTCTGAAAGGATTTGAGTGTCCATCTCAAAACTTACAAGTGAATATTATAAAGACCAGTGGAGTGGTATTTTGTTCACCTTCAAATAATTAAATGGGCATCTATCAGTCAGTTTATGACGAAGACTTGGCTTTAGCATAATAAAAAGAATGCCTCTAGAAAACAAAGTTGGGACTGTTACCTTCTCCTGTGAATGTTTAATACAGGATTGATAAAAAGTCACCAGGACAAAGCTGACTAGAACAGAGGTCTTCTAACATCCCCGTCACTTGAGTGTCCTGACCAATCAGCTCAGTTTTGCGAGACCTACTTCCTTACAGTTTTTACATCTTCAATGCCTAACTACCTTTCAGAGGGACAGAATTCAGTTAATTCTAAGTTAAGTGGACATAATTTCCCACTCCGCTATCACATCAGTATTTTGTCACGTAAGGAAGTGAGTGAATAGTTCTAATCTTTCTTTACAGCTGCATTCAGTTCTATTTCATAGGTGTTAAATCTATGTGCAAAAATAAAAAAATGCACAGATAAAAGTATGTTTTCATCTGACAGTTACAAAAGTTGTATAGGTAGAAATTCAGTTTGATGTGACACATATGCTTGCGTATTGCAGGATGAGATTGTTTCACTGAAACATCAACATAAAAAAATTAAAGCAGAAAAAGAAAATGAAGAGAAGCCTGAGCCAGATATTGGTATAAAGAAGGAAGCTGAAGAGAAAAGAGAGACAAAAGACAAGGAAAATAAGAGGGATTTGAAAAGGGAGAAAAAAGAAAAAGATGATAAGAAAGAACTAAAAGAAAAAGATACTAAAGAAAAGAGAGAAAACAAAGTAAAAGAATCCACACAGAGAGAAAAAGAAGTAAAGGAAGATAAGGTAACTAGGTTTACTTATCTTATGTAGCACTAGAAAAGGCCACTAGGTTTATGTGAATGATTTTGAAACTAAAAGGCATTCTGGATCTGATCAGTTGCCATTTTATTGAAGTCTTTTACATCATTTGAAGTTTCACTACCTGAAACTACGAAGAAAGGCATTTGATATGGGAAATGACATCTTCAGTGATACGTATATTAGTTAGACTGAGAATACAAGTGTGTGCAAGAAATTCTTCCATACCTTTTCCATTCCACATAAAAAGTAAAATATACTGTCATTGAATGTCAGCATAGTTTTTATTATTATTGAAGAGAATGCAGTAATTACAGGGATTGTCATATATTATAGAAAAATTCCAGAGTCAAAATAAGGTCTACTTAAATAATTTGGATCTTGTTCTTAGGTAAATGAAATTAAATCTGAAAATAAAGACAAAACTAAAAAAATTCCATTGTTGGATACTCCAGTTCATATTACTGCAACTAGCGAACCAGTTCCTATATCGGAAGAATCTGAAGAACTGGATCAGAAAACTTTTAGTGTGGTAAGTAC
>NW_010415812.1:0-3244 GCF_000710305.1 Buceros rhinoceros silvestris | reverse complement strand
TCTTCCGATAAGTTAGTATTTATACTTGATGGTCTAAATGAGGAGGCAATTTCTGATGTTCTTGATTCTGTTATTGAGCACAATAACACTGGTGATCTTTTGCTAGTAAAGTCTTGAGAACAATGAACGTTATTGACGCTGTACTAAAGTAGTATCTTCATTTCAGCAGTTTTATTTTGTTTATTATATTTACAGGGTAGTAAATTTACAGGTGAGCTAAACAGATTTAGAATATAGACTGTATAGATATATCCTGAAGAATAACTTGTGTATCCTGCTTCTTAAAGAGCAGGCATGAATGAACTTAAGTGCAGATGCTGGAGTGTGTCTTCACCTTACATATATGCCTTTCTTCTTTGTAAGATAATAAAAGAAATTAAGTTTCAGGACTTCCCTCCTGAAGTATTGCAGATTTAAATTAGTAGTCACAGGAAGGAACAAGTGCTAAAGCCCTTAGGAATACCTTGCTGTAGTAATGTCTCTGACACCAATAGAATTTCATTTAATCACCTCTTCTAAGAACAGAATCAATATTCAAGGAAAATGGTATGTACACACTATGTAAAGTCTTAGAGGTCATCTGGAGCCTCTGAAAAAGTATCAATGAGTTACTATGAACAAGTACTCTCCTGTGGGTGTTTTGTCATTTAGATTTCAAGAGTTGGTTATTTTGAGGCTGTCATGGGTGCTGGCTGTGACATGCAAGTAAGAGTCTCTTGAGTATGGCACTGTCTGGTCTATGTATGGTTTTATTCTAAACGTTCCAAGTAACTTACCTGCGATATCCAGGATGAGCCTTGAGTGATTCAGGTGGATATGTTTGTGTGGCTAAGTGAAAGAAAATCACTTGATTTCCATATACAATTATATTTTTCTGACCACTTTTATATTTAAGCAGTGGCCTCTGTAAGCTGTCTTTTAAGGGCTACTTTATTGTGTGGCTAGTGCAATATCTAATGCAGCTGCTTAATTACTTAGTGTCATGAATTGGCAATGAAACAGCTTCCTTGATTTTTTTGGAGTCATCCCTAGATGCTTATGTGGTAGTGGTGATACTCCATTTCATTCCACTTCAAACATCTCTTTGAGTTGTTTGTTTGGGGGGGTGGGGTGTTTAAATGTTTTGTTTTGTATGAATCTGTTGATTCTACAGACTTCCTTGTGCTCTTACTGAGCATAATTCTACACTGGGCCTGTGTAAAGGAAAAAATTATTTTTTTTTTGTCCAGGCTTTTTGTTCTGGAATGTATGTTTATTATAAAGCCATGGTCAGATGCAGTCTAATTATCATATTTAACACTTTCAAATGAAAATTACTACTGTGCGTTGTTCAGGCTCTTTGTGACAAGGAGAATCTGCATTTCATTGTTTACCACACTATTGTAGTTGGAATGGTATTCCTAAACAAGTGTCTGTAATTTAATTCATGCTAACTGCTTTATTTGGATTTATTATTAAAATGTTTGATTCCAAGTATGAAAATTCAGGAATGCACATATGGCATATCTGTACTGCCGTCACTGTTTTTACCAATCCAGACATACCCAAAGTAGCCTTACTCTAGGTAGCACAAGTTCTGCTAGAATTAGCATAGGGCTGAAGTTTTAAAACTGTTCAGAGAAGCAATGTTGATCCCTCTGCTGAAAGTCTTGTTTAGTTGTTGCATAAAATATGTTTGAAATGTATTGAACTGAGTAGTACTAAAAGTATGTCTTCTTCTATATGCTTGTGCTGAAAGTTATAACTGTGATTACAAAATGCAATAGTAGTGAGTTCGTTTCCTCAGAAAATCCCTTGTATTAAATTAGTGGCTTTTTAAGTCCTCAATAACTGTATTTTATACAATCTAATGCTTTCATAGAAGAGTAAATTTCCAGCTGTGTTTAAAATACAATTTTTTCCAAAGAAAACCTGTAAAACATTTTCAAGAGCTGTGACCAAGTCTTTTCTTTCTTTTGGCTTGAAACAATATTGGTTTTGTCTGTATGTGTCCCTGTATCACAGTAAAAGGTGGGTTATGTTTTAGAATTGTTTTTTTTCCCTTTGAATTAATACATTCCTTTTTTCCATTTTACAGTGCAAGGAAAGAATGAGGCCTGTCAAAGCAGCATTGAAACAGCTGGATCGACCAGAGAAGGGCCTTTCTGAAAGAGAGCAACTGGAACATACTAGACAGTGCCTAATCAAAATAGGGGATCACATTACTGAATGTCTAAAGGAGTATACAAATCCTGAACAAATTAAACAGTGGAGAAAGTAAGTCATTCTACAAGGATTATCTTGAAAAAGGAGAACCTATAATTGCCTCTACTAAGCAGAATAGGTTTTAGTTCTCTGATTTCTTATTCTCCATTTCCTGTATCTTTATGCTATATTAAATAAGGAATCTATAAAAAGATGATTATAGATGTTTCTGGCTTGTATTAGGTTAACTTTTCCATACTGCATATCAGTGCGTTTTATCCAGTAGATGGAGTCATCTCACTTCTTGATGTATACCAGCTATGATTATTTGCCATCACAGAAACATGATGGAATAATTCACACAACTAGAATGCTATGTTGGAGGGCTATAAACTCTTGAGGAGGGATAGGCCAGGGAGGGGAATCAGGGCAGTGGTCCTGTATGTCAGGGAGAGTTTTGGTTGTCTAGAACTCAACAATAGTGATGAAAGGGTGAAGTATTTATGCGTAAAAATCAGGGGAAAGGCCAACAAGGCACAGATCGTGGTAGGAGTCTGCTATAGACCACCCAATCAGGATGAAGATGTAGATGAAATATCCTATAGGCAGCTGGGAGAAGTCTCCTGATGACTACCACTGGTTCTCGAGGGGGATTTCAACTTACCAAATGTCTGCTGGAACTACAGTGCAGCAGAGGAAACCGTCTAGGAGGTTCTTGGAGTGTGTGGGAGGTAACTTCCAGAGACGGCTTGTACTTGAGCCAAGCAGGGAAGGCTCCCTGCTGTTCACGAGCAGAGAAGAACTTGTGAGCAATGTGAAGGTTGGAGACAGTGGATATGAAATGGCAGAGTTTCCAGTTCTTGTGGAAGTAAGGAGGGAGGTCATTAGAACTGCCGCCTTGTACTTGCAGAAGGTAGACTTTGGCCTGTTTAGGAGACTGGTTGGCAGAGTCCCTTGGGAGGCAGTCCTGAAGGGCAAAGGAATCCAGGGGGGCTGGATGTAAGGAATGAGGGAAATCTTTAAGGAGCAGGAGCAGCCTGTCCCAGTGTACCGTAAGACG
>NW_010415811.1:4273-17050 GCF_000710305.1 Buceros rhinoceros silvestris | reverse complement strand
CCCCTCCCCCGCCACCAACTTTTCTTTACATTACAAAATAAAAACAGAGCCAACTGGTAACTAGAGTGTACAATTCTTTGAAGTGGAAGTAATTTTTTCCTGTTTCTGTGTAGTACCTAGCCAATGGGATCATGTCACGTGCATAACAATACCACAGTAATAGTTTTGGTTGGTGCCCCCTTGCCTATCCTTGATTTTCTTGCTGTATTTGCACCCTAACACATTGGAAGAAAGAGAGAGGAGCATGTGGAAGAATTAACTGTTTGTTTTTAACCATGTGCTTCATATTCTCTCCTTACCTTTCTGTTGCCTTCTTTCTCCAGAACAACAGAATCAGGTGCAGAGTATTAGTACTCCTGCCTTTTTCTTGTGACTTTAGCCCAACTGCTGCATGATCTAATGATTTACTGAAAGCTCTTTTTTTCTGGACTTGAATAGGTAAGTAAATCTATACTTTTTAGTAATTCTCTTTGGCCTGGGATTGTGAGAAGAAAGTATGTGAATTCTAACCTAGGTGTATTTTTAAGGTGCAAAACCCCCCAAAACAAACAAAAAGGCTCCTTTTTTTTTTTTTTTTGCTCAACTTATAAATTTTGGGGACACATTAATTTTTTTGGTTTTTTTTCTCAAGAAGAGTATATATTCCTTTTTGGAATCTACCTCTCCTCTCTCACATATATGAGTCAGTAGAGAATGATTGGAGAAAAACTGGGAAAAGGTAGTGGGAACAACCTTTAGAAAATCCAAAATGAAGAGTGAAAGGTAAAAAGTGAAAGAAAAAGATTTAGAGCAGAGATTTTAATGACTAGATACTTGCATGTATGCAAGGTAAGGCAGGGAATATCTGTCTACCGCAATGTAATGTGAAATCACTTTAAAGAATCCAGCTCAGATTTTATAGTAACACTTCAGACCACATAGCATGGAGTTCAGTATGGGATAATTTACCCTTCAAAAAAAGTTAAATGAGTTAGCTAAGGCTGAATGGTGTTAATTCTGCACTGCTCTGCAGCACAGGCCTCTGTGGACTATAATGTTTCGGTTATGAGGCCTTTATTTGTAAAAATTAAACCTCATTTCATGCATGTATTCTCTTGCTGGCATTGGTGGTCCCAGCCCAAATTGCAAGACTGGAATCGTGACACGAAAATGTCTGCACTCTGCTCAATCCCTTCCACCTTGTCTGTTTTATCTGAACAGTTGTTTGGCTATCTGCCACTAAGGGAAATGCATTGCAGACTTTAATAAGAATTTGCAAACTTCAGGTTGCACTGTAGCTTTTCTTCTTTTGGAAGTTATCAATTAGACCTTGGTCCAGACTGGCATAAAATTGAATTTTTGTGGCATTATCCTGGGGTATTGGAAGAATTGAGACAATTTCTTGTTAAAATTCCTCAGTGAGGTTTGGAAGTGTGAAACACATGGGGGCTTGCAGGGCAAAGCTACTTGAATGGTTATTTATATTTCAGGTACAATATGTCTCATCTGTCTGTGCTTGTGCCATAGCTCTGTGCTTCAGGTCAGGGATAGGTAGTACAGAAAGCAGTGTCAGAAGCTCTTATGCACACCAATGTTACATAAATATGAGCAAGGACTACAGATCAGGTCAAAAATTCCCATGGATCCGTATCTGCCACTGTGCTGACTTCAACATCTGTGAGAATTTCGATTTGATGCATCCTTAAGTTGCAGAAACAAACTACTGTGAGTGTGAAGCAAGTCAAATCTAGAGGCAGCTACAATAATAAAAGTCTTACCTGGTTTGCTTGAGGATGAGAGTTAAATCCAAAGATCTCTAGTTCTGGAGCTTTTCTATTTTAGTTTGTTGGGCAATGTGTTATTGGTGTTAATGGATTCACATTCAAATCTTCCTGAATTCAAGAGAAATGATAAATGGAGAAAAACATTTTGGGATAAGCTCAGAGGATGATGAATGAATGCTTACCATTCCTCCATTATAAAAAGTGGAGAGGTTTGTGGTGAAAACACTGCAAAATGTAAGCAAGACTCTGGCCTCTATTCCTAGTAGTACTAGTGACCTTCATACATGCTGGTTTTGAAGGAGAAATTGTAGTGTGCAGTCCCCTTTCTTTGCAGTGGGGAATAATGTAGCTTTTCCTACCTAATAGGCATGTTTGAATAATTGCATTGAATGCTGAGATGCCACAGTGATGTGGTACTTCAGAGAAATAATTAAGAATAATTTTAAAAGCTTGAAGATACATTATTTCTAACTGAGAAATAGCAATTATTTACAAAATATTAGAGCTTATCAGTTCAATGCCATGTAAAAGTTCTGTACTTTTCCCTGATAGAGGCATACTCAGAAGATATTTTTCATGAAGTACTTGCTATCCATTAAAGACCAAAACTGTTTTTCTCTGGCAGGCATGAGTAGCCAAGATTGTCATACAAATTTCTTCCCTTTCCTCACCACCTTCTTTGGGATGCAACATTTTGCCAAGGGTACATCAAGAACATTTGATTATTTGCACTTTCCCATATCAAATGTGGTATCAGTGACACAGTAGCTGTTGACATCTAGCATCAAGATTTAAAAATAATTTCCATTCCTGTTAACTTAAACAGATAAACCATTGCTTAATGAAATGTTGTCCAGATAGACGTAGTTTTCCATCTCAACAAGAGGTGAGAGTGTAAGTTAAACCACTTAAGTTAAACCACCTTGGTAGCTTCCATGTCCATATCTAGATTGATGGGCAGAAAGCTGACGTGGATGTTCTGATAAATGTACTGTCTTTCATGTATGTTTGCTGGGTCATGTTGTGGTGATTTTTTGGAGCAGTTTTTGGGGGGGATAGGGGTGTTACAAAGTTGTTAAAACAAAAATCTGAAGTAATAATTTTACTCACAGCTGGAGTATTGATAAGAACAAGAGCAACATATCCCGTGTTTAGATATTGAGGGCTTTTGCTGGAGGTGAGATCCAGCATTGTGGCTATCTCTTGTAGTTAGTTTCTCAGGCCACCACAGCATTGCCAGCGCACTGTACCTGTCTAGTTGTACGCAACCTTATTTGATGTCCTCATTTCTGTGTCTTGTCCTTCCTGTAGCTCCACCCAAGGCACAGATTTAGTGGGGACAAAGAGGTAACTGCCACTGTATTCAGAGCTGAACAGAGCTTCATCTTAAATTGGCATCAGGGACAAGGACATGGTGCAAGAAACTTTTTTTATCTAGCTCACAGGAGAGTTTCCACCCTGATGGAAAATTTCCTGTAATGCTGTTATACTTCTCGGGGAGGGAATGCATCCTAATCCAGGCTACCAGCTGCTCAACATCACTGCTGTCATCATCAAGAGAGCAAAAGCTCTACTACTTAAAGGTGACAGAGACTTCTGCTGGGGCATCCTCCCAGTGGATTATGTTCAGCATTTCAGATATTTCCTATTGAATTACACTTGTACGATGTTTTGCATCAGAACAGTAAAACTCTTACTTGTGAAGAAAACCTCCGGAATCTTCATAAGGAAAGACATATAAATATGCACAGATAGAATGTAACCCTCTCCAGGCACGTACGGTATCCTAAAAACAGGTATGTACTCTACAAGTTGCACATTCTCTTTTTTTTTTTTTTTTTTTTTTTTTTCTTTGACAAGAAGGAAGAAGACAAAGTCAGGTATGTGACTTTTATTGCTTAGGAACATCCTTAGCACTTCGCTTATCTTCTGGTCTCTTAACATAGATCCTCTGGGTTTTTACCTGGATTTTTCAAGTTTCTTGAAGAACATCTCAGTCAGTAGGCAGGATCCTCTGGGGCAACTGGGGGAAAAAAGACCCCATTGTGGCTGAAGGAGCATAATGAGATGTTTAACCTGCTCTCAGTATGGACACAGAGATGACAGAGATCCTGTAGGCCGTTTCTCTTTACTCCTGGTCCTCCTCTTTTTTTTTCTTTTTTTTTTTTTTTTAATAACAGAGTTTATTTTCCTTTTGGTATTTCCCATTACTCCTCTCTCCCATTCCCAATCCCTTTTATTGTTAAATGATTAAATTATTATCAAATGGGTAGAGGATTTTTCAGTACTTTTGTTGCCATGGAGACTGGATGTGAGGGCTGGAGACGGAATACAATTTGAGCATCAGAAATAAAATTGAATCAAACTACTTTTGCTATTAGAGAACCTTGCCCACAATTCACTTTTCTCCAATGAAGTTATTTTTATGCAACGGAAAACAAACTCATGGGAAAAAAAGAGAGCAAGGGAAAACTTCTATCTTCTTTACTACATCTTTATACTGAAGAATTTTTGAAGTTTTTTTAAGTTGCCATTTTGGGACAATGTTTATATTCCGTTTTTGTTTGATCAGACTCATGTCCCTTTTAGTTCAGTGTATGGAGAGGGCTTTCTTTAAGCGCTCAGACTTGTGTATTGTTCTGGGGAATTCAAAAATTAGAATCACAGGCTATGACTTTTTCCTGCAAACTAAACTCATGGCTACATAACCAGCCATGTTCGCACTCTAAAAGGAGTCTGGAGTTGGAGCAGAAGTTAGAAGAGAAACACTGTGAAAGGTTCCTCACTGGCTCGATTTACTTTCTACAGTGCTCCTTTTCCACAAACACCCCCGCTTGTTTCCGATTATGTTTAATTTGGAGATGGAAAAAACAGCCATGGAATAAGTTTTTTGCTTCATCTTCTATAAAGCAATGACAAGCAGAATCTCTTCAATGAGCTATCATTCCATCTCAGCAGGACGGCTTCTGATTCAGGCCACAAAGACTTGGAGCCACAACAAGACAGAGCCATCTACAGAGGACTCATCTCTTGGCTTCATCAACCCTGAAAGACCCATATTCCATTTTACAGGTGTACTTACTGTCACAGATAGTAAAGAATCTAATTTCATGCCGATTCTTCTCCACTGCCTCTCTCCAAGTAAGTCTTGTAAAACCTGAAAAGAGTCAAGTTCTGAGAAGGCTTATCAAGTCCAGTTTGAAGGTTCAATGCCTTCACTGTAGATGTACAACTCTCTGCCAGGCAGCTAGGAGGAAGCTGACAACATTGTAGAGCAACTTGCTTATTCTTCCAAATAATCCTTCATTTTAAATTTTTTGTTTTAATGTGATGAATTACTATAAAATGTTAAACTGTTTAATGATGGTAAGTAATGTGAGCACCCATTACTTTTTATATTTTCCAGTCATGTTTCTCAACAGCTTAGAAATTGCAAGCTTTAATTCCAGAGGAGTAGTTTGGTTTTCTAATTTTTGTAATCAAAAGTAATGATTTAGGTAATTTCAGCAGGGGATGGGGGGCATATGAACGGTTTTGGGGGTTTGGTTTGTTTTTTTTTTAGTACTGGAATGTGATTATTTATATCATTGTCCTTATTTTTCACTGCTAATTATTAGTCTTATGCATTCTGGGTAGAAATTAATGCATGGAGAAAGGTTTTGGTGGACAGCATGAAAGGATGCGGTCTTGGAGATTAAATGAAAATATAGATGGAAAGTCAGGACTGGACAATTACTTTCCCATTCGCTTAGTCTGCGTGATGTCTTTGTCAGGCATGCACTGTTGGAATAGTCATGATGGGAACTAAATTAGCTGCTTACTCTTTCCAGCCTGATGAATTGACATGTTGAATATCACCCAAGGGAATGGGATTGTTTTTAAGGTTTAGGACCTGGCAGTTAATGTGATTTTTGGAGTATCTAATTGACAGGAGTGAGGGATCATAATATTTCTCTTCCCATGGAAACCTTATTTTCCTTTCTGCAGTCCTGATTCTCTAACTGACCAAATACTGAAAAATGTTGAAGGCAAGGGTAATCAGACATGTTATTGTTACTCGTCATTAAGTCATTCAAGCTTGTAAGAAAAATACTAGGCTCTGCCTAGCTGCAATGTTGAACTCCAAGTAGTGGGCACTATTTATCTCTAACAGGGAAACATTCTCAAACTGCTGATCCCGGGCAGGTGTCTCATTCTGGGAGGCACTGATGCTCCTTTTTTGGATGCCAGGCTGTGAGAGCAAATCCTGTCTGGGTAAGTCCCCTAACCCCAGCCTTTCCTGACCAATTTTTCATTTCCTAGGCTGAACTTGTAAGTCTGTCATTCTAACATTCAGGACAGGATTGTACCTTAGCAGCAGATAGCTTTAGCTGATGCTTTGCTTTGTGTCTTCCAATAGTGAATTACTTCCTTTTTCTCTGTGAGTCATATTATTGGCTTGCTGAGACAGTTATAGCTAGATTGATCAGAAGCTTAGTTTTTTTTTCTCAATTTATTATTATTATTTTTAATAGGTGAGGTCAAAGACAAAATGATTACCTCCTATCTTGCATTTATACCTGAAAGCCTCAATGACATTGTTTTGGTTAATGTGGTTTTCCTAAAATGCGGGTGAGTATGTGTTAGGCTCTGTATGTCTGTGCTTTTTCCACATCACTGGTTCATCATTGCTTCAATATTAATAGCAACTGTCATGCAAGAGACCAAAAAGCATCTTTAATGTAGTCTGGTGAGCTCTTCTTGTGGCTGTGTGGGGCTTTGAAATAGTTACACTCTAATTTCTGGAAGAAACAAGCAGTTTTGCAAAAAAGAAAAGTAATAAGGAAATAGGCCCAAGTACTCTATCTCTTTCACATACTTGAGAATTTACTTTATTCTGGGCATTGCTATTTAAAAAAATAGTATTTTCTTACCTGCAATTTCTTTCT
This sequence comes from Buceros rhinoceros silvestris, assembly GCF_000710305.1. Classification (NCBI taxonomy): domain Eukaryota; kingdom Metazoa; phylum Chordata; class Aves; order Bucerotiformes; family Bucerotidae; genus Buceros; species Buceros rhinoceros. Next base: position 10,359 of record NW_010415811.1, on the reverse strand, counting down.
CTCATTTTCTTTTCATGGTTTTACACTGATCCATGCGAAGTCTGACATAGTCTATATGGACATAGAAATAAAAAGTTGCTGCATAACACTGAGCGGCTCTAGAGCCTGGGTTGACATTATGATGGTTTGTATCCCAATAGCAGCTCTCAAAAATGTGGTTGCCTTGCAGGCTGTCAGACCCTGAGCATACATATGGATGTCTGATGTCCAATCTTGGCTAATTCCAGCTCGCATAGACAAATGTGTGCCTCCATTAAAACAGATGCCACCTGGTGGATGCAGAAGGTTACGTGTCTCTGAGTGAAGTTTCTAGAATTCTTCAAAACCGTGGAGCTCTCTGTCTAGGAATTACCTATCTGTCTGAGTAGCAGACCCTAGCAGACTGGTGATTTTAATCATTGGCAACGTGGACAGAAACGAAAGTAATTCAGTGCTGAAAGCATGTTGCCACAGGGCTTGACACACAAGATTTCAAAGAACCACTCTGCTCTGCGTCTTTATTGCCTCTCTTTTTACAGGTCAAGACAGCTACAGAACACTGCCTAAAGTGACAGTGATGCATTATGTAGTATTGCTCTTAGTGTGAAATAGAGTGACTATAATGTAATATATGAGTGTCTGAAAAACATGAACCAATTCACCAATACAGAATATGGTGATGAACATGTGGGATTGAATAGCATCATGTGTAAGGCATCACTGATTTCCAGCAATAAAATTTTGTGACATGAGTCCTTATATTCTCTATTGATTCAGTACCTGGTTAATTACCCTGTCTTACCTCTCGCCCAAAAGCCTTGGGCCTATTCATCTTACTCCTGCTGCTGTAAGCCCTGTGCTTGCCAGAATATTTACACTTGGCACTTGATCTTTCTCAGCCATCCTAAACATCTCATACTTCGGAAAAACCAAATTTTCTGCTGTGCTCTGTTTCTCCTATGTAGACCAAATGCCCTTCTTACTCTCTAAAGGCTCAAGCTAGTAGGAACTGTTTCCGTGTTTCAGAAAGAACAGGTTTCCAGATTTTCAGGAACTTGCTAAATGGTGCACAGAGCAACATCACCTTTGTCTTTGAAAGGTCTGAATCCAAATCACAGCACTATTCTAGCCTCTAAGGAAAACTTGCTCTATCCCAGCTGGCACCAGGTGGATGGTAATCTGTAAGAAGTGCTGAAGGCTGAGAACAGTCCCTTGGTTGAGAAGAGTTTGGGAGCCTCGATCTTGATTTTTCCAGCCAACAGTTCTCAATCTGCATCTTTGGAAATGGTTTTTGTTGTTAAAAAAATCCTACCCAAACAGACTAAGGCCTTATTCATTATCTTTTCTCTGACAATGTCCAATGTTTCATATGGAGGATTCAGAAATCTGTGTTAAATTGTGTATTATTTGATTACATTTGCTTTCTCATTCTTTTCCTGCTCCCCAGACCCCACCGCTGGCCCCAAAACGTCCATTAACTACTGTGGTTCTGGATATTTTCTTCCTTTACAAAGCTTCAGAGTTCTTTGAATTAAGAATTAAAAATCTTAGTACATTGTTTTCTGCTGTAACTATGGTTTGGGTAAGAGAATCACTAATAGTGTAGTTGAAGGAAGAGTACTTCGAAAAAATGAAGAATAAAGACTGAAATATTTTTTCTAGAACATTTTTAAGAAATATTCTTTTTTCCTCTCCCTTTCAGTTCCACAGTTGCATCTCCTGTGATCCTCCTCTTCTGCTCTTCTTCAAATACCATCCTCTTCTACTTTATTCTAGCTTTCATTATCTAAGCTATCCTAATTACACTGTCTCAGTTATATATCAAGTGATATTGTGGTTAGATGGTCTAAAACACCTGCACTGCGCAGACGCGAGACAGAAGTACTACAGAAAAGGCAGATGCTCAGCAGAACTGCATTGATGGATAAAAACTAGGAGTAGGGCATTTTCTGCAAGCTCAGAGATAGAGCTTATCTTCTCTTACATATCGCTGTCACCTAGTCCACCACTGTATTTTGTGTTGCTGCTGCTCAGTCATTCTCTATTTTAGTCATATGCACAACCATTTTATTGAATAAAACACTTCACCATAGCTGAGTGTCCCGTAGAAATCGTATATTTGAAAAACAGCTTGTACTTTTATGAGTTAGTGAACACAGCACTTTGAGGCAACTGCATCAGCAATGGTTGTTCACCCAGGGTTAGCCTGAGCCGCGTGGACGTTTGCCACAGGCTGAAACTGCACTCTATTACAACCCTGCCGTGTAAATTATTACGCAGAAGCGTGTGGGAACCAAACTGGTGAGAGGCCTGAGACAAAACCAGTCCTGAACAAAGTGTTTCAGACTCCTGACAGTGGAATGAGGAGTATACAGCTGAAAATAGATACTACAGAGAAAAACTGAAAATAGAGGAGGCATTTACAGCAGAGGTAGGGAAGGACAGTAGAAAGGAAAGGTCATTCAGACCTATGCAGAATAATGAAAGCTGGCACTTGCCAGTCACAGCCCATTTTCTCCTGGTCACTCAGTGACCTGAAAATAATACAGATTCACAGTCTTTTCTCTCCTGTCAGTGTGGTCAGTGACCTTACAACAACATCCTGTAGTCCATTAAAAGGAACCTATTAAAAAAAACCATTACCGGTCCCACCCCCTGAAACTAAAGCAGGGTGGGAGAGAGTCATAAATAAAGGCTCTTCTAAAGTGAATTAGCCATCTTGGTATTTGGACGAGAAGACAGGAAATAATGAGGGATGTATCAATTTATCAGAGTATAAGCTAAATGAGATGCTGATGTGACAAAATGAATATAGTTGGTTACATTTGAGGTTAGCGCATTTTTCTCTCTCCAAAATACTTTTTTTTTCTTCCAGGGGCCATCAGAATAAAACCCAAACAATTTGCTATTGTTCATTATAGTTAGTTTCTCTGACAAAATCTGAACTCTCAGGGACAGTATGTAGTTATTCACAGCTAACTAATCAATCATCTCTTGATGCTGGTGTTTAAGTCATTAAATTCCAGACAGATGCTTAGATTTGATATGAAGAAGTATCCCACTATGTGTCTGGAGGAGAGTTAACATGCATATTGTTAGAGTTTGAACTAACTTGGGCTTGTATCTTCTGAAATCCCAACTGTGTCAAGACAAATTTTACTTCAGTACCAGAAAGCTGGTCACAGCAGATGTATGGGGAGGAGGGTGTTCAGATGTACTTCTAAGTTTTGTTTAAGACTGTGTTTGTGTTACAAAGCTTATCTGAATCTATGGCTGAGTGTGAACTTACCTGTTTGCAGGGTAATTTAAAATAAAAGGAAGGATTGATAAGTAACAAGTTAATAGTGATGTATGACATGGTGTTTCAGGGATAACTTGATTGGTCTTGACCTACTATGGAAATGTGATGTGCTGCTAAAATTCAGGCAAGCTGCTTTTGATTTCTGGTTTTTCTGTAAGGGTCTTTTCCTCCTTTCCCTCTTCACAGCATCATACACGGTTCTTCATTATATACTTTATTTCCCAGACTAACCTTGCTTAGCAATATCACCAAAATATCATGGCTGCCTTTGGCAAAGAAGAAAGTGTCTCTTATTACAAAATTATTTTTTGATGGCATGACTGGATTGGGAAGAGGTGATCTGATAGTAGTGCCCTTCCATCGGAGAACTACATGATAAGAAAAGCAGATGGAAGAAATAGGCATGTCTTTCACAGGAATGTTCATATGGAAACCTGCAACTTCCTTCTAGACCCGTCCTTGAATAAAATGAACAGTAGTCTGAACTTTCCATTCTTTCCTTGAATTTTCAAGATTCTAGGGAGTTCTACTTTTTTCCCTGTGTATTTAACTGGTGTAGTTGTACTAAACCAGGTGCTTTCATTTCCTCATAGAATTGTTATAGTTGCTGAAAATGGTCAAAGACATTGTGATTTACTCAAAAGTACCATAGCTAAGGTACAAAATCACTTTTTTACTGGAGTGTCTTCATGAATTTAATTTCATTCTAGCTTTTGTATGTATTTGTGCTTGCTAAAGCTTTGTGCAGTTTGTGCTTTCACATGGCATGCTGAACTGTGTTGCTGTGCATTAACAGCGAGAAGGCATTTCTAGCATTGTTTCAGAAATGTAAAATACAAAGTTCACGGATTCTGGACAAAGCAATCATTCAGTTCGGATTGGACTTACTCTGTTTCAGGATCAAGCTCCAAAGTGAATACATCTGTGTGCACGCTTGGGATGTGCTTTTGAGATTACTTCAGTTATGGGTCAAGAAGCACAGTTTTCTGCTATCAGAAGTGTGCACAGAGCAGGCGTGAAATTGTAGCAGTTGCTTTGCTCCTCAGTGAAAGGAACATTAGAGAAGTCTGCAGTGGTAGAAATGACATTTTGAACCTCTCAGTCTGAGCTTGGTCACATCAGCAACGAGAATTTCTGTATTTTGCAGTATAGATGTTGCTGATATACTTGTAATTTGTGACAGCAAACAGGCAGTGCAGAAATAATTATTAAAAAAAGAGAAGTAGTCGATCTGGCTTCTCACTAACAGTTGCAAGAGCTAACAAATCTAATTATAATTCTGAAACATACACAGAAGGGAAAAAATAGGTCGGTTCATTTTGTTTATTTTTGGAGAAGAGTTAAACTCTGAAATCCTGTGCTATAATTACAGAGACTGGTATTCTGTTCAAAAGGATACAAACTAAAGGACATATAACCTTGCTGAACACTAGTGTCAGAAAACAAAAAACAAAGCAGTGAGAGGCTTGAGGGGACTTCAGAGATTGCTTTATGATGTAAAATTAAGGTAAGCAGCTGCAGTTTGCTGGAGCAATGGCAGACTTGTAAATGGAGAAGCTTACAGGCATGGGGCAGAGCGTACCCATGAGGCAGAGATTTACTTGGCACAGTAAGGGGAGGGATGGAGTGAACTCAAGGTGTTTAGGTGGTACGTCTTGGAAAAACTTCTCATCGTTATGATTTATGAGTCTAATAATGTCTCAAGGGATGTGGTGGGAACTTCATCATTTGTAATATTTAAAATGAGTCTTAAAGGTAAGTATTAAAGATACAGTATGCTTCTGCAGAAAAAGTATGAAGTCTTTTCCACATATAGATTGCGTGATTCTGTGAGTCTCAGGTTGTATTCCTATCAGACACTGAAAGATAAGCACGTTTGAACCTTGCCAGAACTTGGATTCAAATGGGAGACCTTTAACAGTGTTTTGGAGTCCTGTGGGAGATGGAGCTCCTTCTTCAGAAGCTGTAGGTAGAAGTAGCTTCCTAAAATAATAGTAGGGGACAGGAGCACCATCACAGTCCTACCCACCATCTTGAGTAAGATAACAGTGTCATCTTATTTGATGGGATTTAACATATTGGGGTTTTTCTTCCCTCCAAAACAAGGACCTCTTCCTGAATTTGGGGGAAAAAATAAAGATAAAGACTTTTTCTCTGTTTCCATTGTATTTTCTTTGCCTCTATCCTTTAATTTCATTTGGAACAGAAAAGAAGCAAAACATTTTGTAAAAGCTTGTTGTTCCTTGCAATATGCTTGTGTAAACTAGACTTAGGAAATTCCAATTTTCTTTTTCCTTGCAAGTGTTGTATCTCATATTTGTAGGTCCAAGAAGGACAAGCAAATAAAAAAAAAAAAAAGGACTCATTTCAATTTAAGGGATTTCTCTGTGAAACTAGAAACTTTTTAAAATTCCCCCATTGTTAAGGATTCAGTCTTATTCTGGAAGTGAAGAGGGTGTTACTGAGGCATTCATTGTCAGCAACAGTGGAAGCCCAACTATTTCAGGCAGGCAAAACCTGTTTGGGGTATTTCATCCTGGACAGAGCTGTCTTCACTTGCTTACACTGTTTCACTGCTGCTTACACTACACTGCAGGACCCCCTAGGCCCCACCAGGACCCTGACATCATCAGGGCCACTGGTAAGAGTGGTGCCGACCCTTACAGACACGTTGGTGTGGCCACTGTGATGGAAACACTTGCTGAGCAATGTGAGTCAAATTTAGACGAGCCAACTGTAGAGAGTAAATCGTACAAAATAACAGCAGGTGTCCTGTAATATGCACCCATATTTCCAAACTACATGT